>NC_080832.1:114776164-115046276 GCF_030435755.1 Ochotona princeps
TCATTCAGGGCTCCCACCGGTGCACAGGGACCCAAGCACCTGGACCATCTTCCACTGCTTTCCCAAGTGCATGGAAAGGAGCCAGATTCCAAGTGCAGCATTTATGACTCAAGCCAGTGTTCATGTGGGACGTTGGTGCTGCAGGCTGTGGCTCAGCCAGTTGTGGCACAATGCCAAACCTTCAATGAAGTTTTTAAGATAATATGTACAACAAAATCAATTACAAAAAATTAGCACATTTGTATCCACAATCCAAATGTGACAATTGCTAAAACAGTCTTATTTCTTCAGTTTCAAATTAAGCTGAAGTATTTTCTGTCCACCTTCTCATACCCATCTCCTTCCTTTCTTTCCTAAAACAAATGTTTTAGAAAATGGGACCCAAACATATGCATGGATTTTAGAATATTTCTGCACAAAAATAAACATCTTTCACTTCAATTTCTATGGAATTTTAATTTTAAATATCCCCCAAAAATCTTTTAAGTAAATTTATATTTATTTTTATACTATCCATTTATTTCAATGCATATAACATTATTATTTATGCTGTTTAAAATTTTTCCTTGGGCCCGGTGTAGTAACCTAGTAGCTAAGGTTCTTGAACATGCCAGGATCCCATATGGGTGCCAGTTCTAATCCCAGCAGCCCTGCTTCCCATCCAGCTACCTGCTGGTGGCCTGGGAAAGCAGATGCAGACGGCCCAAAGCCTTGGGACCCTGCACCCAAGTGGGAGAACTGGAAGAGGCACCAGACTCCTGGCTTTGGAATGGCTCAGCTGCAGCAGCTTGGGGAGTTAATCATTGGATGGAAGATCTTCCTCTCTGTCTTCTCCTTTCTGTATATCTGACTTTATAATAAAAATAAATAAATCTTTAAAAAACTGTTTTACCCTAAAGTAGTTTAATTGTGACCATATCATTATAGCTCACATTTTCAAAAAAATAATGTAATACTTAAACACAGAAACAGGCAATGTAATGTAATTTTTAACGATTTCCCAGTTTCTGAAAATTTACAGTATTTTTCTATCATGTTTCAGCTGATGTATTCTCAATGATTCCAATTCAGTCATGACAAGTAAAATCACTAAAATTATGCTCAAACACATGAAAAATAGTTTACTCAGGTCATCTATTCTGAAGTAGGATTAGTGAATCCCACTGTTTATAAACATTTATATAGTTCATAGCTATTTTTGCTATTACTAGCTATTATTTAATTGAACTCCATGATAATTATATGTGAGATACACTAAAATATATAAAAGTTTTCCATTTATCTACATTAATAAAAAGCAAATTGTGTCATAATTTTGTACCACTGCCACTTGGAATAGTAAAAAAAATGTGCATCCATATTTTCTAGCTACTATATCTTAAACAAATTATGTGAACATTATTTATATGTAGGAATTACAAATTTTTACAAAAGCTGATTTTTGCTTTTATTAAATACTTAATATCTACTATAATTTTGTATCCAGGTTTTAAACTATCAAAGTGACTTGATTTTAGAAGCAACAAATTCACTCTACTTCCTCATACAGCTTGTTATAATAAAAATTTTTCATTTTTTGGTTTTCTTTCCAAGTTTGTGTTTTTTTATCCAGATTACATAAAAATATTGTACTCTCAATAGTTATAGTTTCTCTTTCCATTGATATGGTTTTAATTCAAACAGGTTTTTTGCTTACTTTTGTTTTGGTGAGGTTATTTTGAAAATAATGAAAGATTTAATTTTTTTCTTCTCTGGAAAATCATTGTCCCAATGGTTGGTACATTATTTTCCAATCCATCTCTAATGTCACCTTTATTTTACTATTTGTTTTTCCTTGGGTTTTCCTTTCAGTAGAAGACAAAAGTGCTCTGTTTCCACTGATTTTCTTGCATTATCAAAGCTTTATGATAGCATTTATTAAGAAATTCGCATATTTTCTTTGTTATTATGTTGAAATGCTTTAACTAATCTTTTACTCTAGCACAAGAACCTTATAATTATTTTCTGAAATTTCATAGATTAGTCCCTATGCACTTACTTATTTAGTTTCTCTTTTAAATGGCATGCTTTTTTTCTGGTTTTGGATTTTACAAATAACTGTTGTTGATATGTTATACACTACATTTCTGAGATTAGATTTTGTATGTAGACAAAAAATCAAATCTTAAGCATAGACAAATCTATGCTTAAGATTTGAGTAATTTTTTAAATTCTCTTGGATTCTGTACAAGAAAATATCATCTATAAAAATTGACTTTAGTCTCATTGTCCATTTTTTTATTACAATCACTTCTTTCTTTTTGTTGTTCTGCCTAAAATCTCTGGCACAATGTTAACATCAGCATAACCACAGCTTCCTTCTTGATATCTGACTGGCAGGAGTGCCTCTGGCTTCACCATTAAATGCAAAAATTGGAAATGATATGACCTTTTATTTTTTTTAAGACTTATTTACTTATTTTTCCAAAGTCAGGTACACAGAGAGAAGGAGAGACAGAAAGAAAGATCTGTCCATTGATGAACTCCCCAAGTGGCCACAACAGCCAGAGCTGAGCTGATCCTAAACCTGGAGCCAGGAGCTTCTTCCAGTTCTCCCACATGAGGGCAGCTCCCAAGGCTTTGGCCCATCCTGTTTTCCCAGGCCACAAGCAGAGAGCTGAATGGGTAATGGAGTAGCTGGGACAGAATTGTTCCCATAAGGGATCCCCGCACTCTCGCAGGTTCCAGGGGGCTAGGACACTAAAATGTTAAAAGGGAAATGGCTCTGTATATTATACAGGTG
The DNA here is from genome assembly GCF_030435755.1 of Ochotona princeps. Lineage (NCBI taxonomy): Eukaryota > Metazoa > Chordata > Mammalia > Lagomorpha > Ochotonidae > Ochotona > Ochotona princeps. Next base: position 114,778,947 of record NC_080832.1, read on the forward strand.
GCTAAGAATCCTTTGATTAAAGTAGACAAGCCTGATGAGAACCAATACAGTTTCTATCACATCATCTACTAGTTTCTCTATGTTCAGTCCTTAATCACTTTCCTCCGATTTATTTTCCGTACATTTATTCTTTCTCCAAGTAAATTTGTTCTCTCATTTTCAGCTGTTTTTTGGTTGTTGTTGTTTTTTTAAATACTATTTTAGTTGAAAGTCACAAAGAGGAAAGAAATTTTCCATCTGCTGGTTCATTCTTGAGATCGCTTCAATGACAGGGTTGGGCCAGGCCAAAGCTGGGAGCCAAGACCTTCATCCAGGTCTCCAATACGGTTGTCAGAGACCCACCATCTCTTGCTGTTTTTTCCAGGTCATTGGCAGCAATAGCTTTCCTCAAATACTTTTTTAACTTTTATGTATTATGAGTTAATCGGCTATCATGTTTCAGTTGCTCATAAGTCCTGTATTATTCAATAATTATCATTGTACAGAGTTTTTACATAGTTTTGTAAGATTCTACACTTATTATTTCCTACAAGAGATATTCAAATTCAAGTTACACATATGAATTTAGTCTTTACTGAATCTACCATTACTGAAGACTCAAGTTCCAATGCTAGCCTCATATAAATAGATTAGTTCCGGTATTATCCTGAACATGTAGGGATGATGTTTCTTTCATAGATGTTGCTTTTGTGAACCTTAGACTTTTAAATGCAGGCTAGCCCTAAGTTGTTTTTTTTTTTAATGCATATGGACTTATGCCTGAATTTCTGCTGATGATTAGGTATTTAAAAAAATGCCCCTGGAGCCAGCATTGTGGCATAGAGGGAAAAGCTACCACCTGTGACACGGATATCCCAATTTGAGTACTGGTTGCTTCATTTTTGATCCAGCTCCCTGCCGATGGCCTAGGACAAGCAGACCAGGCATTTAGGCCCCTTCCATTCACACTGTGGCTACTGTAGTCATCTGTGGAGTGAACTAGCAAACAAAAGACCTCTCTCGGTCTCTCTCTCTCTCTCTCTCTCTCTCGCTCTTTCAAATAAATAAATAAATCTTCATAAAATATTTTTCTTACAAAAACCAGGCTCCTAGCAGTAAAAATTCTTGTGTCCAATAGAGAGGCAGAAGTGGTACCTCAAGCAATTGAGTTATTGCCACCTTAGTGGGAGAACTGGATTGAACTCCTGCATCCTAGCTATGTTTCATGCATAGATAGCCTCTACCAGTGTGGGCATTTGAAAGTGAACCAGCATTAATAACACTATTGTTTCTCTCACTCTCTTTCTCTCTCTCAAACAAAAGGAAAAAACAAACAACAAAAAATCTCACCTTCAATAAGATACTTGCATGAATAATAAAATTTATTTTTAACTATTAAGAATTTCCTCTTGACACATTGCTCTTGAAGAGTTCTCTTTTTAGTTTTCAAACTCTGTTTTACTTACAAAAGAAAAGATGTATTTATTTGGAAGAAGAGTTTCAGAAAGAGACAGAGATAAAGTGATCTTCTACCCACTGGTTCACACCCCAGATGGCTGCAATGGCCAGAGCCGGGCGAGGTCAAAGCCAGGAGCCTCATCTCCATCCATGATCCTAGATGGGTAGCAGGAGCCTAAGCACTTGGGTCATCTTCCTCTGCTTTCCTGGGCACATTAGCAGTACGCTGGATGGAAAGTAAAACAGTCAGACCTAGATCCACCACTCCTTTAGTGGATGCCAGAATTGCAGGGGGTGATTAACCTGCATTGCCACAATCCTGGCCCCTAATTCAGCTCTACATTTCCAAGTAATACTAGGAGACAGTGAAATATCCATCCTGACAGCAAGCTTCTTTCTCAGCTTTAATTCTTTGTCTTCTAATATTTAAGGACCTTATGGTTTTACTCTTGCTGTTCAGCAACTTCACACAAGCGATTTTAGGAAAGTGAAAATTTCTTGTGGACACAGTTATGAAGCAAAAGTTTGGCTTAACAAAGAATTTTGTAAATGAAGAGAAAAATTTAAAAAGAAAAGAGGAAGAAAATCAAAGAAAGAAAAATGTAGCAGAATCATAATGAAAAAAGACATGGAGACAGTAATTTTTCCAGAGGCTGAAAAAATGGAAATCCTTCAGAATATTTGTACTTTCTTACTCAATGAAATTACTAGACAGGTTTTATAAATCTTATAGTCCTCTCCTATCACAAAAGTGATATTTACAAAATTTTTTAAAGCCTGAAGTTTAAAAGCTCAAAACTAATCAATGTGCAGATATTTAAATGTTCATCATATTATATTGCAACAGGTAATAGAAAATGGAATATGGCTTGTTCTGTCCTTTTTCACAACCTTTTTTTCTAACAGAGCCTATGTTATTTAAGTACTCCTTGGGAATACAGAATTTACTCATGTTTTATTTCATTTTGTCTTAGCACTGTCACAATCAAATATTGGTAAGTTTCCTTAATTTTCTCCAATTTTGCTGATATTTAGTCTCATTTTATTATAACATTTTCCTAAAATGCCCAGAATTCTTCCACTGAGGTACAGCAGAACCTTGAGTTTCACATTGCTTTAATTTCTTCGTTTGACATAACTGGACACCTCGTGACAATCAGTTAAAGGTACAGAAGATAAGTTTAAATGGGACATTGGCAAGAAATGGAGCAACTTCTAAACTTTTCTTAGAACACAGAGCAAAGAAGGATGAAAGCAAGAAATCAAGAGAAAACAAGGAGATGAGAATAGAGATAATACAAGTAGTGTGAGAAGCAAAGCTGCTGTCACCTGAGAATTAGAATGCTTTAATTGCAGGAAAGGGCAGCACCCCTTGCAGGCAGCCCAGGACAGGCTGGTGGCAGTGGAAGAAGGGCATAATCTCTCTTAGAGCTGCTACTGATGCTCAGGGATCTATTCCTCTAGAAACTCTAAACCCAAAAGAAGCATGTAGACAATCACACAAACTTCTTTGCATTTATATTTAAAAAAAGAATAAGCTTCTATTTTTAAATTTTTTTTGATGTTTACAGAGCTGGGGAACATTTCCAAACCAAGCTAAGCTACTATTCTTGTCTTCCCTTTCCATTATGGAGCATTTTACTTAAAAAAAAAAAAAGCAAGAAAGATGAAAATCCTACTGATTGGCAAAGAATAAAGGATCAAGGTGGTTACAACTGGTAATAAAGGCGTCTTTAACAAAATATCAAGGAAGAAAGAGGGTTATAAAGAAAGCAGTAATAGGGTTGGGGCTGGTTAGACTGGGCTAGACTGCAGCACCCTTCTGCCTTCAAGTGAGCTGTGTCTGGGGGAAAGCCAGGCTGGGTTGGGCTGCTGTACCTGCTGGCACATGCAAGAGCCAGGACAGGTGCTGGTCAGCCCAACTTTATCCATAACATTCTCTGGCTAGAGCTGAGACTGGATGCAAGTCTTGTCAGGCTAGGCTGAATTACTTCCTGGCAAGCACATTATCCAAGGATATGCCTGGTAGACATAACCCTCTGCTGGGCTACAGCTCCAGCTGGTAAGCAGGAGTGCCAGGATTGGAGATGGACCAAGTTGCACAAGAAAACATCACCTGTCAGCATATATGTGGCCTGTCCAGGAATGGGACAAGCTGAACTAAGTCACAACACCCATGCATGTGTGCAGAGCCTAGCAGGACATGGGCCCAACTGCAATAAACCAAGGTACATTCAAGCACACACAAAAACTAAGGTTGAGGGCAGTTTTGTGGCAACAGAAAAAGTTAACTAGTAGTCAGGTAACAGTATTCCCTGGTCTGGATCTGACTTTCTTTGTACTTAGACCAGACATGGTTCTTAGTTTCTTCTTCTATAAAATTAAATAATTGAATTTGATTGTCTTATAATTTTTTACAATTAAGATTTTCTAGTTGAATTACAGTAATTACAAATGTTTTCACATATCATAAGAACAGATGATTCTTCCAAATGATATGGAAAGAACAGATAGAAAAGTTGCAAGCAGGGAAAAAAGTACTAACAAATTCAGTTATTTGTTCAACAAACATATTGAGGTCTGCTAAGTGTCGAACATTCTTCTAGATGCTGTAAGTAAGACAGGCATGGTGCCTATTTCATAAACAGCATAGATCCTACTGAGGTAAAACAGAAAAAAAATCTGGAAGCAAACAATTATGATAATTTATGTCATGCTCAAATAAATTCTATGGAGAAATAAATTAGGATAATATGATAGAGTGAGACCTTGAAACAGGGATCTTAAGCCAGGAGATTGGAAAAAAATTTCTTTGGGGAGATATTTGAATTGACATCTGACTGGTAAAAGGGTGGCAACCCCTTGAGAATCTTGGAGAAGAGTAAAAGTCCCATATGGGCACTGGTTCTAATCCCAGCAGCACTGCTTCCAATCAAGCTCCCTGTTTGTGGCCTGGGAAGGCAGTCAAGGACAGCCCAAAGCCTTGGGACCCTGCACCTGCGTGAAAGACCCAAAAGAGGCCTCTGGGCTTTGGATCGGCTCAGATTCTGCCGTTGCGGCCACATGGAGAGTGAATTATCAAACAGCACATCTTGCTCTGTCTCTCCTCTCTGTATATCTGACTTTCCAATGAAAATAAAATAAATCTTAAAAAAAAAAAAAGAAAAAGAGATGCATACATAAAACATGACCAAGTCACCTGTAGCTGCCACAGAGGACTGGGTGCTCTGTAGGGGAGAGGAGTCTGAGGCCTTGTGTGTGATGTTCCTCTTCAATTCAAGATCAACTCAGATGTTTTCAAGTGCCTGACCTAGGGAATTTAGGAGTGTGTGGGTGTGCCCAGTCAGCACAGCTCAGAGTAAGCGCCAAAATTCACACTTGTGTGTCCAACATGAACTCTTGGTATCCAGCGACTGTCCTCTTTGGTTGTCTCTTCCTAGACAGGCCATGTCAGTGTGTTTGTTTTCCTTAATAAAATGTATCCTGCATTTTGTAAGTTCAGGCTGAGCGGTCCAACAACACAGGCTTCAATTTATAATTTAAACTCGCTGAATTATTAAAATGAGTTGAAACATATTAAATCTGTCATTTGGGGCATTAAACACTATCCCCAAGAAGGGGGGTGGGTAGTATCAAATTTCACCGAGCTGTTTAACAGCCAATGTAAGTAACCTCTGTCCACTGAGCATAGTTGAGTGGAAAGGTCCTACTACAGTAGTCATACACTTATTATTACTGTTGTAAACAGTAGTACTAAAGCTTCCACAATCTTGCTCTAGAGTGTAGGTCATTTTGAAAAAAAAATCTAAAAGGAACAAAAAGGAAAGAATTGGGGAGGGGTAAGAAGGAATTCACTATTCAAGAAATAAATCACTTTTTAAAGACTGTCCCCAAAAGAAGAGAAAATGTAGTGAGAATTGAACAAAGTTCACTGAACTTAGAGTCAGGAAGACTGGGGTCAAGAAATACCCACTTTTCCACTTTCTTTTTTTTTTTTTTTTTGGCATACCAGGCACAGCCCTTTTCTCTCTGTCTATATATTTTCTTTCTTTGGTTCTTGAAGCTAGTATGGAGAGGAGACTCTCAAAACTGGAACGATTCCTGAAAGAAAGGAGAAAGAAATGAAAGAGAAAAGGGAAAAAAGATGAATGAAATCAGAATACTGGAAACCTAGTAAGCATGGACACTCCTGGAAGCATTCAATCCTATATAGTATAGAAAGGGAAAAAGATGGATTTAACTGTAAATGTAGAAAATTCATGTGCCTCCTGGAGAGTGTAGGGTCTAATACATTGAGTATACAGTTTCTGCAAACAATTTGGAAATGAAGAGATTATTTAAATTATTAAATCTAGACTAATTTGAATTTTTTTGTTTATTTTTTTTTTTTTAGCTTTACCCCAAGGATCTGCAAGTAAGTTTCTTGTTTCAAAATCTGGAACTGTTGGGCTTTTCCAGGAGGCAGAAGAGCTCTGTTTGTCTGATCTGTTTCCTGTTCATGATTCTATTCTTCATTACTCACCCGACCTACACCTTCCCCAACCTTGTCATTTTTCTCCCTCTGTGAGTCTGAGAAATTCTTTCTGCAAACAGAAATTCTTCTACTCATGTCTTTAACCACATACTTCCAACCCAATTTTGTGTATTTAGCAATCATAACATTTTTCTTTTATATCTTCAAATTTTCTCTTTTCCTACTCTTTTTCCTTAAGATATGGAATAGCCAGGTTTCCTTCCATTCCAAATGGATCCTATTGATACTATGCCTTTCCCAACAGACTCCTGCCAAGTAAAGTGATTATATTGCTTATTTTGGCTATGGGCTTGGAAAAAAAACATATTCCTCATCTCTTATCTGAGCTACATATTATTTCTCCATGAATTGAGAGTAGTATAATAAGATCTATCACTTTCAAAATAAGTTTACTTGTTGATCAAAGCATTTTGAAAATACAAATGACTATTTCCTAGCAGCTAAGTATGCAAACTGTAGAGCCAAATGTCTACTTTCCTACTTAGCAGTTGCTTAAACATAAGCTATATACACAATTTAAAGTGGTTACCTAATTGAAGAGTCTCAACAGTCAGTTAAAAACAAGCCAAACAGATAGAAGAATAAAAATAAATAAATGAGGAAGCTGGAAAAAATTAATAGAAAAGGAGAAAAAAATTAGGTGGCACAGTTCAAATAAATCTGGAAATCATTTAAATTTATGGTCAATGTAAATGAAGAGAAGCTTTAAAGATAAGGCAGAAGAGTGAGGAAATAGATCAAAAACAAATACCCCTTATTGGATAGTCTCTTCTCACTGAACTCCATTTTGGGGAAACAAGTTTCATATTGAATATTATATTTTTGGTTACAAAATATGATCACAATTATTACTACTAAAATGGTTTTTTTGTTCAAAGACTGAATTAATTATACCACAAATATCTCTAAAAAAGTATCATAACTTTCCATTGTTGAATAAATGTATTAATCATAGTTTGATTAAATGTGATCTAATCCACACCTATTGTTAGAATCATGAGAATTCATTTAGCCTGTCCACTCAGGCCACAGCCCCTACGGTGCTCATGTCACACTGCACTGTGGTATTTTACGGTACATACGGTGCTCACTTAGATCCCTTCCTCTCTCAAAATACATAGAGTTACGAAGTTGGTCACTGCCGTACCAATGTCACCTGCAGATATATTTTGCTTGGATAGGATAGCATTATTTTATATTTTGAATTTAAATGCTTGTAGGGCCAGCACTTTTCAAATGGCCAACATTCCCACTGTCCCTTAAAACAGGCAGATTCATAACTCTGAGATCTTCTGGACCCCTGAAACCAGGTAAGTTTGTGATCTCCAGGATCTCGGTCTGGCATGGAAAATCTGATACTCTGATGGGACTAACTGTGATGTTTGCATTATGTAGACTATCCACAGAGATTATCTTTAATCATAAAATATTTAATCATAATATTTCTAGAATCCCTGCCTTATAATTGTTTTTTTTTATTTGCCTGCCTGAAAGCTACAAAGTGAATACTTTTCTAGAACATTTCTAAAGGAATTTTTCAGTGTTTCCATCAGTTATTACTGCTAATTTGTCAGTATTACTTTACAGTGTGACCAAAAAATATAGTTCCATGTTAAAGATGAGGAAACCCCTGTTCAGACGATTCAGTGGCCTCTCCAATGTCATAGAATTTAGAAAAGGGCAAAACGGGAACTGAGGTCTTTAATCTTATAAGTATTTGTACATCACAACTGGGGAGGAGAGAAGAGGTTTACCTAAATCTCCTGGCTTCTCACATCTAAATTGTAAGACAATATTTGTCTATTTTCATCATAGGTCATGCAAAACATGGAAGAACTCAAGAACCCTTGTGTAAGTTTCCAGTATTTACAGCTTAGTTCTTCTCTCTGATTATTCTACATAGTGCCGCCCACTGTTGAAGCATTAAGGAAGGAGATGAGAAGATATATGAAAATGAAGGAAAATTAAAAAGTGGCTGCTTTAATTTTCTTCCTTTATCAGTATGAGGATCTTGAAACAGATTCCAAAATCCCTTAACTAACTCATTGCTTTCACAAAGTAGAAGGTTTGTTAATAAGGCATTGTTTTAAATTTATTAAAAAAAATCTTGGGGGTAGATAGTTTATGAAAAGGATAGCAAAACTTAGAACCAGAAGAGTAACTGCAAGGCATGTGACCTTATCAGTCTTCTAAGAAAAAATAGGAAAATGAAGACTTAACCTTTTGTTGTCTTTCCATGAAAATACACTATGCATTAAATGCTTTCTCTGAAACTCCCTAAGAATGGACATTCCTGAATCACACCAAGTGTTAACTTTTCGTGTTTCTATTTCAGCTGGTGCTGTAGGACCCATCAGTAAGTGTATTGCCCTGTATCTAACTCCTCTGTGCCTTTCTTTGCTACATTGTTCCAGAATGTAAGACACTTACATTCTTAAATATTCTTGATTTTATTTCCTTCTGTGCAGATGGTCAACTTCTCCATTAATCATTCTCTATTCCTTTTTATTATACATTTTTGATGGAGTACATCATGATAATTCTTTATATACATTCAATGTGTAATGATCAAATAATATCAGTTAACATTTTTACTTCCTTAGACTTTTTAAAACTTATTAAATAACACATAATAGTAGTTCATATAGTGGATATAGAATGATGGCTTAATAGATGTACATTATCTATTTTTTACCTTAGGGAACTTTGATGTTCCTGTGAGAAAGTACTAGATCATGAGAATTTGCAGCAAAGGCAAAAATGTGAAAAACAAAAGTGGTTAAGAGAAGGGTCGGAAGGATCTGCTGCTTGAAATCTCAGGAAACCTTAGAAGAAAGGATCAGTAGTATTTATTTTCCTTAAGAGCAACAACACCATTTCAGTAGAATGTAATGAGTCCAGCTCACTGACTGACCGTCTCCAAGTTGTCACTGATGGTTGTAAAATCTGTGCCCTGCTGTGAAAAATAACAAATCTGAAAGAAGTGTTCATGCAGACAGAATTTTAGAAAATATTAAAAATATTTCCAAAAATACTAAAAATACTAAAAACATCCCTGGAAAAAACACTAGGAGGAAATAAAAAGTAAGGGTCAGGCTCTTGAAGTGAGTCAGCCTGACCTACTGAATCCAACTCTGCAGTTCATCAAAATCTCTAGGTGATCTGTGTATGTGCTTAATTTTAAGACAAAATAAGATCTCAATCCATTAAGAAAGAAAATTTAAAAACTGAGTGCATCTGGTTCCAGAAACTTCCATCTCTACAGAATCTCCCTGCAAAAGTAACATTAAAATCAACAAGAAAGATGAAACTAGTGCTTAATTCATTTCTAAACCCACTTCTATATATCATTTCTGAGAAAATTAACAGCATGAGCTTTCATAACCAGGCTAACTCAGAAGAACAGAATGATTTGAAGGTTGGGACTCATAAATCGTACCTGTGTCTACTCATCTATGAGTACTAACATATATGAAATGTGATTAAAACACTCAAAATTCAAACTTCAGTAGCAAACACTGACAGTACATCATCAAAAATTGCACTTTACAAAGTGTGAAGAAGTGAATGTGTGGGCGTATGTGAGAGAGAGAGAGAGAGGGAGAGAGGCTGTTAATGCCAGGCATGTGGGTCTATTGCTTCAATCCATCAACCCACTAACCCTACCAATGAATATTTTGAAAATACAATTATTAGTTTCTATTACTTCATGTACCAAAATATTACAGCCCAAGAGGTCATATGCACAGAGCTGGGGTGGGGGATCCCAGAGTGGAGCAGGCGTACAAGAGGTGGCTTATATCCCAACTCTGGAGACTCCCAGTTGCTCACCAAGGACTATCAGTACAAGCACCAAGGACTACATCCCAACTGCCAAGGAGACCACAGGGAAATGGAGTGCCTTCGGAGGCCAAGAACTCTGAGTTCATCCACTCCCTTTCAGGTCTCCCACATGGGATGGAAGATGCCCAGATCCTTCCTCACAGGATCTAATGTCATCAGAACAATAGCTGGGGACCCTGAGTGGACCTAAGAAACAGAAGAACAGTAAACTTCCTTCGGGACTAGGGAGAGGAGCTTCCTCTGGTCCTCAGGGCCAACATTGGATCCCCACCCTCTCTTGCAATGACCATCAGGGTCACTCCAAAGCCCCCACACACACACACATCAAAAAAAATTAGGTAGAGACCAATAAGGAAAGCTCAGAACCAGACAGGAAACTATCAGCTTGGACTCACATATGCCTTACTAGGTAGGACACAAAGATTAGTTACTCCTCACTAAGGTATTGAGCATTTCTCTGTACACCCCTCCTAAAACTGTTCTGCACCTCAACTGCTGACATATGCCTTGTTAGATTGTAACTCATTGATACACAGACAGGATTCTTTCCCCATTCACTAGGGAAGGGAACTTGACCATTGCATTCAGCAGTTCCAGTTATAAGATTCCAGGAGTAATTGGGGATCCCTTAAGTGAGAAATTAAATATAAATTTGTTTCTCTAGTAACATGGAAATTTTCCTTTTGGTTTTTTATGTGTTCCAAAGGAAAAAATATACAAAATATATATACTCATACCAAAGAACCATTCTAATCAATGCTTTGTTTTCTCATTTTCTAGGTGGAACTATTGGACCTATCAGTGAGTTTCTCTTGTGTTTCCGATTCTAATGTTTCTAATGTTCCTGTTTCAGATGTTCGTTGGCCTTGGATGGCCTTGGAGCCACATTATACACCTACTTGTTTCCACTTTTATATTGCAGAATTTTCTGCTAATGTTTCTTAATTGAATTCAATTATGCTGACAACTTGAGATGCCCAAGATATCAGACAAAATTATCACTGAGTTTAAAACAAGGAAAGAACAAATAATTCATACTTTAAATTATTAAATTTTATTCTGGTTTTTAAATTGTTTAAATTCCTCACTTAAGATGGATAGTGAAAGATTTGATCAGATGGGTATGATGGCTTCCATGATAAAATTATTTTTAATCCTGCAATAGCTGTTTTCCTTCTGTGTGATTTACTTTGTAGAGAGAATACTGTTGGTAGGAAATTTGTTAATGTCATACCACACTGACTTTCCTTGTGTTTTGTATTTCAGTGCAATTCACAGCACCTGTCCGTAAGCACCAAGCTTGTTTCTCCTTTCTAAAAACTTTACTACTGGCATAGAAGGTTTTAGGAACTAATCTCTGATTTCTGATACCATCCCTCTTGTCTATGTTAGCAGTCCTACTACAGTTTCCAAACTGGTCATGCAAAGAAAAAAAATCAAGAAAACACAAACCTTAGACAAATGTAAAATAAATAAATAAATAAATACTTAATCTTAAAACCTGTCATAATGACCTATCAGCAAGGGAAAAGGATATACTATATTCTGAAAGGAAATGAGAAAAACACAAGAAAGAAAATAGAGCCAATATAAATTACTATAGAATAAGTCTATTCCAGTCCTCAGAAGGATTTTAAGCATCACTAAATGTGGAGAGAGGCCTCAATTCTTATAGGGCCCCTATGCTGTACAAAGGGAACCTGCTTGAGAATTCTCATGCAAGCAAACTTTAATCTTCCCAAATTTTCTATTATAAGGCTGCCTCTAGAATGAGTGCTGGGAATGGATATTTTCTTCAAGATAGTGAAATATATTGAATTCTCTCTCTCTCTCTCTCTCTCTCTCTCTCTCTCAGCTGGAGCTGGAGGACCAATCAGTAAGTGTGCTGTCTGATTTCCCACCCTGGGGCACTTTACTTTTCTACAATATTTTTAAAGAATCTTTCTGTGACTTCTGTGTTGGGATTTCAAGGGTTGTTTGGAGTTCACATTTTCTTAGTGTTTTGGTTTTCTTTCACATGACACTTCAGGTAAGTCAATGATTCTAAGAGAATCCATTTTTCTACTGACACAAACTATGAGATAAACCCTTGGACATGGTTCCCAATCACACAAAGGATTTGTAAAAACAGAGTGAGTTGGGAAGAAGTTAAATGAGAGAAAGTAATAAACTTTAGGTGGAAAAGGATTTTCTGATATTCCAGTGTTTAAATGGGCAAAAGTGTTCAACTGTCATTGGAACCTTTGCTACACTAAACAAATGGATGCACTAAACAAATTGGAATGCTATTCTATATATTAGCTTGCCATAGTATCCCACCAAGAAAGTCAACCACCCAACTACAGTTAGTCTCTGCTTTATTGGTACAGATTTTTAGGAGGGAAACCATATGATTAAGAATTTTGTTCTCCAGAGCCTTCAATACATACTGCTTTTCATTTATCTCTTTTTCTTCCCCTAGAGCTAACTCAAAAAACCATTGGTAAGTCATCTAAATTTCAATTAAATTGCCATTTTGCTCTTTACTGTCTTAGAACATCAATCTTCACCTCAGCGATTTATGCCAATAGGCTCAAGAACCTAGCGATTCCATCCCACCCACAGCTCCTCTGAATTGGACTCATCCAAGTTCTGCCATAAAAACTGTACAGCTGAAATACAAAATGAATAATTTAACTTCCAGGGGTGGTTGTTCCTGAGCTATTCCCATTTATAGAAAGAACCTAGCTATTTAGAGCCAGTGTGTATTAAAGATTTAAAATATAGTACCTAAGCATCTTGTTTTCCATGCAAATAACTTTTTACTTATTAGATTTATTTTCTTTTTAAAAAATAATGTAAATATTAAGTTTCTTTTCATGTTCTGTTACTCTGAAAGGTTCAATACAGATTCATTAGGTTTTATTTTTACTAATTTTAACTACTTTATTTTGCATGAAAATATTGTAAATAGCAGTTATGTTTCAAGGTATAATTGTTTACAACTGCATGTTTTCAAACCAAGATGTGTCTTCATATAAGCAGTTATAGGCTTATTTCACATACCAAATTATAATTTATCAAAGTAAGAACTTATGAAATTATCAAACCAAAAAAATATTATTTGTACTTCCTTCCTTTCTGCATATTGATGTGATAGAATACGCCCTATAGCTGTCACATTATTTCAGTGAGTCTTGCATTTTGTCTAGCATTCATGTGCACTATTTTGTTGGGTCTATAAATATTTCAATGATGATAGTGATGATGGTGATAAGACAAAAATAACAGATATATTTTAGAGATATGAAATCTGAGGTTCAAATGACATTTTTAAAGAAAATAAGAGGAAGAACTAGTTAATAACACAATTTGGACTCCTGTTTATTAGCCTTTTTTTCCTCTCCATCACCATGTTTGAGGTGTTTTTATTAATAGTGAACAAAATGAACATCTACCGTGGGAAATTAAGGGGCAAAGACTTATGGGAAAGAAATTCAGAAACAACAAAGTGAAAGATAGAATGAAGGTGCAAGGTAAAAATAGGAAAAATAGAAGGAGATATACAAAAGCAGACAGAAAATTGGAAGAAGTTTGAATGAATTTGCAGTCAGACCAATAAAGAGTAAATGAATATAAAATTGAGAAAACAAAGGAAAATGATATAAGAAGTCACAAATTAGGAGAGATAAAGACAGGTAAAGAAAATATAGAAAAATGAATATGAATATATAAAATGAAATTTCAGATTATCATCTATCCAAGAATTTAGTGGCTTATGCTGAGAGGCAGGTGTCCTGAGAGTTCTATTCAGGAGAAAAGCCACATATTTACAGATACAAACAAAATAATTATCAATGCACTTTAAAAAATACCTGCATGCTTAGTTTTTCCACTACTCACAACTCAGAATATACATAACATGAAAACCACCTTATAAAACCATTTTCTTTTTTTTTATTTTATTTTAAATTCATTAATTACATTGCATTATGTGACACATAAAACCATTTTCTAATAGAATTAAAGATTTGGGGATTGTAGATCACATATGGAATATTTCCCATCTTGAGAGTGATGAAGTGAGAGGCTATGCGAAAGAGACACTGAAATGCCCACATTTTAGATTTGACTAAGCATATAAACACACCCAGTCCCACTCCAGATCTAAGGCAGGAAACACAGCTTTCCATCAGACAGAATCAATCTTCCCCCACCTGTGTGAATTGTCCTCACAGTAGAATACACAGCCAACTTTGGTCTCCCATTAACTAAGAGTGGGCACTTCCCTGACTTAGATGCCCCAAAGTGGCCCCAGGAGCCAGAATTTCCTACAAGAAGCACTACATTTTATCTTATTAATTCCATAAGGACCTTGGCTAAAATGCATGGCTAAATACATGTAGGATAGCATGAAGAATCCTTGCTTATTTTTACTGTTTATATTATGTGTTTTAAAGTCATAGTTATAGAATGGCAGAGGACAGAGAGACAGAAGGAGGGAGGAGAGAAGGAGGGATAGAGAAAGGGAAGGAGAGAGAGAGAGAGAGAAATCTTCCATTCATTTGTTCACGCCAGAAGTCCAGACCTCATCCACATCTCCCTCATGGGTGGCATAACCCCCAGCAGCTGAGCTATCCTTCCCAGTCACATTAGCTAGAAGCTGGACCAGGAGCGTGGGAAGCCAGGACTAGAACTAGCATTCCAACATGGGAGTGGCAGCTCAACCTGCTGCATTACAATGCTGACCCAAGCAATGTCTTCTAAATAGGTATCTGTAGATATCCCAGTTCAGATTCAGTTTACAAATCCAGATTCACTCTTGCATAAACAATGTGGTCAAGAAATATAATAGGCATTCTACCTTTGTCAGATTGCCAGAGGATCAGAGCTAGAAAAATCAACCTAACAGACCCTATTTGAAAACAAGGTTTTGTTAATCCCATGTTCACAGATTACAAAGTTAATTAAATCAGCAGTCACAATTTGTGGATCTCCAATAAAGCTAGAAATTGTAAGAAATAGAGCTGAATCCTTGTCTTCCTACTCTACATATACCTCCAAAATATACTAATTAGTTACAAAAATGTTAGTACAAATATCATCCATTGAGAATGCAAGATCATTTATTGCTACTAAAAATGAAGGGTAAGTACATGATTTTTGCTTTTTTTCAATATCACGTAAGTTGACATTGACATTTTTTTTTTTTTAAAGATTTATTCATTTTTATTACAGCCAGATATACACAGAGGAGGAGAGACAGAGAGGAAGATCTTCCATCCGATGATCCACTCCCCAAGTGAGCCGCAACGGGCCGATGCGCGCCGATCCGAAGCCGGGAACCTGGAACCTCTTCCAGGTCTCCCATGTGGGTGCAGTGTCCCAATGCATTGGGCCGTCCTCAATTGCTTTCCCAGGCCACAAGCAGGGAGCTGGATGGGAAGTGGAGCTGCCGGGATTAGAACCGGCGCCCATATGGGATCCCGGGGCTTTCAAGGCGAGGACTTTAGCCGCTAGACCACGCCGCCGGGCCCGACATTGACATTTTTGATAACACAAAAGTCCTCATCTAAGGCTGACAGATTTTAATGAACACTAAAAATCCCTTTTGCTCTATAATTAACACAGGTGGATTTGTTCTTCATAATCTCTCAACTAGCCTCACTTCCCTTCTAATCTATCTCCCAAAACCTTAACTATAGAATCAAATTAATATGAAAATATTCATTAAATGAATAACCATGCTAACATGGTGATTTTAATCTCTTTATAGTGCAAACTCCAGGACCCATTGGTAAGTAGCCTCTGTCAACTCATTTCTAGTGGCTTCCTACTACATAGAAAGGATTTTGACTTCAACTAATTATTTCAAGATTAAAGATACATTCATATTCCTCAAACTCAGAGCAACCAATCATATTTCAGAAAATGAAAATGAAAATAGCATTGCCTTACAACTCACAGTAGGCGGCATAACATTTTAGAGTATTAGTGATTAGAAAAGTTTCCTAAGGCAATGATGCAACCAAGAGAATCGGAAGGCTATAAGAAATGAGCAAGAAGAAAAATAATGACAGAAGGAATGAAACAGGAGTGATATGAAAAAAGCATAGTGGGAAGCGAGTAAAAGAATACAGTTAAGGATTTCTCCTGCCAAACTTGCAATGAAAGGTTATAATGAAGTAGATAGCCATACAACTACAACATGAGTACAGATTCCTAGAAGATCTAGTTCTTATGTGGAGATAATCATATAGAAAAAAATGCAGTAAAATATATCAAGGTTTAGTCATTCCTGTGCAAATCATCTTCTCAAATCTTCTCTGAAGGAAAAAAGTCAATGATGATGTAAATTTTTTTATATATCAGTAGCTCTAATAACTTTTTAAAAATTTTTTTAGTTCAATATACTGGATCCAGTAATGGTAAGTCCTTTAAATCTATTTCCTCCCTTTTGTATTACTTCATCTTATCATATTTCTTATTTTCCTACATTATGTGTGCATCTGGAAGATCAGTTGTCTCTATAACTTGTAAAGAGTGGCTTTTGGGTAAAAGGATTTTTCCTGAACATATGTGTCCAAGTGTTTGGTTAGGTATAATACTTTGACCTTATTTGCAGTAGTGTTCCCATATCTCTTTCCACTGTACCACTGTATTTAATAACATCAGTTGGGAATATGGGCATTCATTTCAATCCCAAAAAGATTGCATAGCTTCCAAGTAGAGGCCTCCACGTTGGGGTTGGGGTCACAGGAATACCAAACCTCATTCCACTGAGACTGGGGTCCCAGTAACACAAAGTCCAACAGGAACATCTCCTGGGTACTGGCAGGATTAGGGCAAGACATACTATAGATAGCCTGAATTCTAATGGTGGTATATGACTGAATCATAGTTCCCTAAGGATATATAGGGGGTTAGGAAAGATGAGCTCCTAGTTCCCCTGGGGTAAGTGATCCCACTTCTAAAGTGTTCATGGACAAGTCAGCCTGCCACAGCAAACCACCTGTCCTCAACTTTGCAGGGAACTGCTTGAGCTAGGGTATTAAGATCATAGTTGCATTGTTGGATTTTGTGTCCTTCTTGCAAGCATATAAAGATGGCTGTGCAACCCCTAGGATTTGAAATATGCCAGGCAAATATTGGCCACAACTATTCAGCTGTCATGAAGTTTCTAAAGTTGTAAATTTTTTTAAACAAAATGTCAGTGAAAAGAAAGACAATAAAAATTAAACAGGCTAAGATCTTAATTTACTAAGGCATGAAATAATAAATAATATAGGGAAAGATGGTCTATCCCTGATGCATGGAGTATCCAAGCATCCAAGATATCTTGGAATTACAAACAAAAAATTGGCAGGGCCCACAACTTCCCACACAATCATACCATGATTAACTGAAGCTAGAAGTTACCTGTCTTAGATGTTAGTTCTAAATATAGTTATCATATATGCATTAAAATACATCATTTAGGGCCCGGCGGCGTGGCCTAGCAGCTAAAGTCCTCGCCTTGAACGCCCCTCCACCCCCAGGATCCCATATGGGCGCCAGTTCTAATCCCGGCAGCTCCACTTCCCATCCAGCTCCCTGCTTGTGGCCTGGGAAAGCAGTTGAGGACGGCCCAATGCATTGGGACCCTGCACCCACGTGGGAGACCTGGAAGAGGTTCCAGGTTCCTGGCTTCGGATCAGCACAGCACCAGCCGTTGCAGTCACTTGGGGAGTGAATCATCGGACGGAAGATCTTCCTCTCTGTCTCTCCTCCTCTCTGTATATATGGCTGTAATAAAATGAATAAATCTTTAAAAAAATACATCATTTATTCACCATTACCTTGGATTAAGGCTGCATTTTTAAATACTCATAATTATTGCAAGACATACAGCCTTGGAAATTCTCAAAATTCCTATAGAAGGAAAATCGAGGCACCCTACTTCAGAGGATCTCACTGGAGCAAAGGATGAATCCCAATTGACACAAAGTTCCTTAGTAGCCTATATGCCAGAAAACTTTTATGGGTACAGAAAATTCTTACTCTGACATTCTCCTCACTTGACTCCATCTCATCTATGTGTAAATACTTTAAAATATAATAAAGCATAAATTAAATTTATTGTGCTACTTTTATTGCTATTTTTTCCCTAAATTTACACATGACTTGCATAAAGTGCAAAAGCATTACTGAAAACAGTTTGGAGATTTCTCAGAGATTTGAAAATAGATCTACCATATCACCCAGCCATCCCTCTCCTGAGGATTTACCCAAACAAAATGAAATCAGCATGTGAGAAACTTATTTGCACACCCATGTTTATTGTAACTCAATTCAAAACAGCTAGGATATAGGATCAACCCTAATGTCCACTAATGGATGACTGGATGAATAAAATGTGGTATATATAGACCATGGAATATTACTTGGCCATAAAAAATGAAATCCTGTCTTTTGCAACAAAACAGGTGTAATAGGAAACCATAGTTTTTAGTTAAATAAAATAATTACCAAAAGACAAATCTCATATTATCATTGATCTGTGGTAACTAATACACAGAGCTCAAAAAATGATATCTATATGAGAATTATTGACATTTGTAGATTTGTCTATACTTTAAGGAACAGGTTGTCTTTTTAAAAATTTTATATTTATCAAACTCTTTACTGAATGGAGTATTAAGTGTATGATTGTGAAATGAACTGAAAATATGCCATTGTAAAAATGTAAAAAGAAAGAAAGAAAGAAAGAAAGAAAGAAAGAAAGAAAGAAAGAAAGAAAGAAAGAAAGAAAGAAAAGGAAAAGAAAAGAAAAGAAAAGAAAAGAAAAGGAAAAAGAAAGACAAGCAGGTGGGGAACCTGTTCAGCACGGAGGGTGGGAGGTACCATTACACCCCTAAATTTATATTATGAAATGTGTGATAACTGTTCACTTTAAATAAAATAAATTAAAATATTTTAAATGTGCTAACATTAAAGAACAGTAACAAAAATTAGCAGCTTTCAAAGAGGAATAAGAAGGAAACTTCAAATTAATTAAAAGGTTAGGTAGGAAAGAAAGATTAAAGAAAATGAAAAAAATGAAAGTACATGTTTCAGATTTCATCATGCTCTGGAAGCCACTTGATAGCCGCTCTCCTGTCCCAGATCAGTGGAAGCAGGATGGAGACTGTATAACACAAAGATGGGCTACTTAAGGCCAAACACTGACTGTACTGAAAGGCTTTAGAAATCTCTGAATCCTTCCAGAAGTTACTCATCTAAGCCTCTGATGGGGGAACTGATTTATCTTTGTTCTAAATATGCTGCTTTTTTCCCTTTTTTCTTCCTTTTTGTTTTTTCAACAGCTGAAGCTTCAGAAATGAACAGTAAGTTCCCATGCCTATTTTTTTTTAAGATTTTATTATTATTGGAAAGCCGGATATACAGAGAGGAGGAGAGACAGAGAGGAAGATCTTCCATCCGATGTTTCACTCCCCAAGTGAGCCGCAAAGGGCCGGTATGCGCCAATCCGAAGCCGGGACCAGGAACCTCTTCCGGGTCTCCCACGCGGGTGCAGGGTCCCAAAGCTTTGGGCCGCCCTCGACTGCTTTCCCAGGCCACAAGCAGGGAGCTGGATGGGAAGTGGAGCTGCCGGGATTAGAACTGGCGCCCATATGGGATCCCGGGGCTTTCAAGGCGAGGACTTTAGCCGCTAGGTCATGACGCCGGGTCCCCCATGCCTATTTTTATATGATAGCTGTCTTTGGCCTCCTACAAGGATCCTTTTCCTCCTCTTATTTCTTCCTTGTGATATGAAAACTCATGTTCCTCCAACTCCTTTTCATAACCCACTATCTGTCTCATACAATGTAACTGCTGTTGACTAAAGGGAAAAGAGGCAGGTGGACAAGGAGAGTCAGGGAATTAGGATTGCCTTCTTGAAACTGTACCAATGGAACATGTAAAATCCATTCTCTTTAAAAAGAAAAAGTCAAACACAAACCCTGTCTATCAACACAAAATATTGCAATCAAAGGAAGCTATCTAATATTGTAATTATCTATCAACAAGAGAGGAACAATATTTGTCTCAATAATTGAAAGCCAGCAGAAGATAACAGCTATTTGAAGAATAAAAAGGAAGGCAGCTCAATTTAAAGACATTGCTAATCCAATGCAAGATTTCAAGCAGTTTTTTTTTTATTCATTGATTACATTGTATTATGTGATACAGTTTCATAGGTACTGGGATTCTCCCCACCCCTCTCCGCACCCTCCCCCCATGGTGGATTCCTCCACCTTGTTGCATAACCGCGGCTCAAGTTCAGTTGAGATTCCCTCTTTGCAAGCATAAACTAAACATAGAGTCCAACATCTTATAGTCCAGTCAAGTTCCTCAGCTTCTTGGGGAGCCCCTGTCTGGTCCGAGGGCAGAACCATCAGGGTATCATCCCGATCAATTAAAGGCTCCAGCATACCCTCAGCAACAATTAACTTCGTTGTTTAATTAATAGATATAGTATTGAGTAACCAATATGTTGTAAACAAATGCTTTTTCTTAACCACCTTCTGTGATCACCTCACTGACAATTCAGTTTTAGTTTATACACAACATATAACATAACATACATAAAATAACATGTTTTACATAACATCATATCCTCCTAAATTAATGCAAACATGTGGTATCTAACATTTATGGTTCATCTACTCCATGGAATACTACTCAGCTATTAAAAAAAAAACAAATTGCAGTTCTTTGTGGCCAAATGGGTCAAACTGGAAACCATAATGCTAAGGGAAATGAGCCAATCCCAAAAGATTTCAAGCAGTTTTAGCAGTCACTGCAAAACAAGAAAAAACAAGTCATCTCTTTCCTGCAGCCCCCTCACACTGGATAGGATCTGGATTGCCCAAGGTGTGGTAGCAGATGTTCTATGCCCCTCCACTGAGAACGACCATGCCATTGATATTTCTGATGTGCCCTCTCAGAAAAGTAAAAAGAAGATAAATTCCTATTTGGCAAGTTCTACACTAATTTTTCTTTTTGCTTTTCAGCTGTGGCAGCCACTTGTAAGTTTCACTGTCCCCTACCTTGTGGAAATCAATTGTTTCTAGCAGCATTTAAAGATCTAAATCTGAAATATATCCACCCTTGTTAGGATACAGTAGCTTAAAACTCAAACTTTCTTGTCCACTTTTTTCCCTTAGCCTAGAATCCCACTAGGTTATTAATAAGCCTCCTGAACTTTCACTGATTCACACAAAAATTATTAATGTAGATTCTGCATAATGCTAAAGAGTTTCAGTCATGGACTATCTATAGGTAAGAAAAAAACCCAGATTTATCTAAATAACATTTTTGTTTCCAGCTCCATAACTACACAGGAAATGAACAAGCCAAAGTCTAACGAAGATATTATTATCCATGCTTTAATACAAGAACTTTAATTGTGCATTTGTCTAGCCATTCTTCTTTCCCACTATCTAGAAATCTACCAATTGAATAATAGTTTTCTAGAAATTTCAAATTTTCATCTGAAAAGCTTTCATGCATGCAACTACAAAAGGTTTCTTCAAAGAGTTCAGTTAAAGTATATATGGAAAAGTCATAAGTGAATTTCAATTTTTGTGTTATATATTTTTTTAATTTTTTTAATTTTTTAAAGATTTATTTATTTTTATTGCAAAGTCAGATATACAGAGAGGAGGAGAGACAAAGAGGAAGATTTTCCCTCTGATAATTCACTCCCCAAGTGAGCCGCAATGGCTGATGCTATGCCGATCCGAAGCCAGGATCCAGGAACCTCTTCCGGGTCTCCCACACGGGTGCAGGGTCCCAGTGCTCTGGGCCGTCCTCAACTGCTTTCCCAGGCCACAAGCAGGGAGCTGGATGGAAAGTGGAGCTGCTGGGATTAGAACCGGCGCCCATATGGGATCCAGGGGGGGGGGGGGCGTTCAAGGCGAGGACTTTAGTCGCTAGGCCACGCCGCCGGGCCCTGTAGTTATATTTTATTTCCACTGTCCACAAACTTTTTCATGTATCCTCTCATTACTAAGAACTTTTATCAACTGGTGAAAAATAAGTAAGATAAGAAACAACGGAGATTTCAAAGACATTGCTTATTTGATGTTCAAGTTATATCCTCAGGTAATCAATAAATCTGTGCTCGTTTAATTTTCTTGCACAGAACTTTGCTTGATGTACATCTTGACCTCTTGCTATTATTAAATCAATATTAAAATTCCTCAGGGAAAAGATTAAAACTGAATAAAAAATAGAACCAACACCATGGCATGATAGAGTAAACCTCCACCTACAGTGTTGACATCTCAAATATGCATCAGTTCAAGCCTGGCTGTTCCACTTCTGATCCAGTTCCCTGATGACGTACCTGGAAAAGCAGTGAAAGGCTGTACATTTCTTTGGGTCCCTGCTCCCACATGGGAAGGTCTGCAGCTCCAGCATCCTGGCTTCAGATTGACTTAGCTCTAGCCATGGAGGGCCATTTGGGGAGTAAATCAGTAGATGAAAGATCTTTTCTCTGTTTCTCGTTCTTTCTCTCTAACTATGCCTTTCCAACAAAAAGTTTAAAATATTTTTTAATGAACAAAAAGAAAAAGGAGGTAAATTTTTCTCCATTTAAAATTCCTCTTGCCGTAATTAAGTCTTTGTGGGGCTCTTAGAATCTCTTTCTTCTGGCAGGGTTAGGAATGCCAAGTTTGAGGTGCCTATTACATTACCCACTTATCTCCTGTTACCAAAATTCAAAGAGGTTATCAATGGTTAGTTAGGAAGTTCACACACTACTGAGTCACATTAAACGTAAATACACACCTACAGCAAAGTCTACTATAATAACAACCCACTAAGAGCAAATTCTCTAAGTCAAGGGGAAAAAAACAATAGAAAAAAAAAGAGTTGGTAAGGTATGTGTGTTTTTCAGCTGACCCTCCTCCAATGCCCCATGGCAAGTTGAATTTTGTCTGTTATTTCCTGTTCTTCTTGCTGTGTTCTCTAAGATCCAGCTCCATGTGCTGCAACCTGAAATTCATGACTTCCAGTTTCCTTTGCCTTTGGTCATCCAATCTTTCCTATGAAGGAAGTTTACACTTAATGACTTTAAAATATGTGTTTTCTTGTTATCTCCTATAAGAACTATATAGATGCCTTAATTACATTGTTTCATTTAATCCTGAAGTAGCTCCATTAACCCCTTTTGTAAGGAATTAGAAACTGAGATGAAGCACCCAGCAAAGAATGCATGCTCATAGAACCATGATTTGAACAGCGATCTGGTGTAACAACCAAGCTTCTACATTACACACATACATATCCCTAGAAGGAATCTTGTTCTTTCAAACAAATCTCTGCCAATATCTAAGTTGCTTTTTGTATCTGTATTTGTTTAGGTCTCCCTCTAGCACCCCTGAGTAAGTATTACTTCCGTGTCTCGACTTTGGTTTTCTTTGGTCCCCTTTATTGCACTTCTCTCAAATTAATTCAAGTTTCTTATGTCATTGTTGTTTCCTCATTACCAGCTGATTTAATAAAATACTGACTGTAAGGAAAATGGTACAGCGTTTAAGACATAACTAGGGATGTTCAAATTCCATATCAAATCCTGGCTTCTCTGCTTACACATCAGCTATGTACTAAAGTGCCTCCTGTCTGTCCCGCTGTGCTTGGTATGTTTTTGTGTCTGTGTATCTGCCTTTCAAAAATTGAAAAATTCGCCTTAAGGAAATATAACTTGAAAGAAAGTTATGGTGCAGTTGGTTGTAATGCCCATGCATGGTGCTAGCGTCCCATATGAGCATGGGTTCAAAACCCAACTTCCCACTTCTGATCCTGCTCCATGATATTGTGTTTGAGAAAGCTGCTGACGATTCTACAAGCACTTAAATGCCTGGCACCATGTGGGAGATCTGGATGAAATTCCAGTCTTCTGGATTCTGCCTGGCCTAGCCCTGGCATTGCAGTCATTTTGGATATATAAGGCAATGGAAAACAGCCATAAAGCTCTACAACCTGAGAAAGGTGAAGGAAGACAGGTAAGTAAGGGAAGTAGAGAGAAAGCAAGGAATACAAGGGTCAGAGGGACTTAGAGAGGGAACAGACCATTATTTCAGTTCGTACTGGGCCCTTAAACAAAACCATAAGTTTATTTGACTTAAGAATCTAAACGTGCATCCCTTTAAAGGAAATAATTTTAGCACTGATTTTTACAAGGTTAAGACACAAAATACAGTGTCCCTCACTGACACAATGAGTTTACTATATTTTCTACCAGTAAAAATGCTTAGCAAAGTATAACTTTATAGCTTATACCCCTTAAATTTCTGTGAGCCAGTTCTTGTGAAGACAGAACTTCCTTGTAAGAAAGCAAGAAAGTTTCTCAGTATCCAGGATGCTTCCAATTTTTGACAGTACTTTAAAGAGAAAGGGTTGGCCCCTCACTAGTTGTGGATCTGTCATTGAATAATATCCCCCAGACAAAGGGCTCTCTCTTTACCCTTCTTTTTTCACTACTATTCAATATGAGATCTTTATGCTGGAAGTGACATTAGTGAAAACCTATTTATGTTTCAGCAATCATACTAATTAGTTTGTTTATTTGCTTTTATTAAAGCAAGACCTGGGCAGCCTTCAAGTAAGTCTCCTCTTTCAACTTCAATATTAATATTTATTCCTTATGCAACCTATTTAGAGGTTTTTTTGTACCCTCTTGTGACTTAAAATTGTATTTCTGATTCTATGGTTTACTAATTTTTCAGTGATTAAACTTTCATCTTTTAGTTTCTGTTTTTCTTATTCCTATTTCTGGTGAATTGTTCCATTTTCAGTGATTAATATCCATTTAGAGACTCTAATTAAAGCTTGTATATGATGTGCTACTATGATAATAAATATTTATCCAGTACCAGCAATGTACCAGGCACTGCGCTCAGGGTTTTACCTATGCACGTAACACTAGATAAGCATTTCTATTCCTATTATAAAAGGAAAGAAATTGTGAGTCTAGGTAACTTGTCCAGGGTCACAAAATATAAGCACTGTCTACCTGTCTGACTTTAAAACAGCAGCTCTGCCAGCCAAATGGTAAGAAATCTGGTCATGTTCATAAGATATTTAAGCAAATGGATGAAAAAGAGAACTGTTACCATAGTTAACTTAAAGACAAAGTTGTTAACAAAATGTTAGTGCAATCATCGTGATAAATCAAGAAAAGCATTCCAAAGAAGTGAAAGGAAAGGGCAGCCTAAGAAGAAAAGGTAATAAGACATTGACAGTTTAAAGCAATCTCAGAAATTTAAAATTAGCAGAAAGAAATCAGGATGAGAATGATTCACTCCTTTCTTTCCAAAAAGGTATCCAAATTACAAGGAGTTTAAACAAAATATTCTGAAGATATTTGTTATCCCAATACACTTGTTCTTTAAAAAATTATTTGTTTGTTTGTTTGTTTGTTTGTTTGTTTGTTTGAAAACCAGAAAGCGAAGGAGGGACAGAGACAAAGATCGTCCATCCTCTGGTTTGTTTCCCCCAAAAATCCCAACAGCTAGACTTTATCAAGCCAAAGCCAGGAGCAAGGATTTTCGTTTACGTCTCTCACATAGGGGCCAGGGGCCCAAGTAACTTGCACCATTTTTGCTGCCTTTGCCAGGCCATTAGAAGGAAACTGGGTCAGAACTAGAATAGGAGTTAGTGTCCGTACAGGATGCCAGAATCACAAGTGGCAGTTTTATCTGCTATGTCATAGAGCTGGCCCCTGGTTGATGTGAAAGTTTATTTCTCAAAGCCTTGTTTTTAAAACCTTAGCAGAAAGAGTTTGAGAAATAATGTCTCCATATTTCCAAAATATCTCATTCATCTGCTTAATTTCTTTTTCATAGTAACACAAGAGTGAATTAAGCTCTCCTATGAGTTCTGGGGTTGGTTCTTGTTCTTATTATATCCTTCTCCAAGCATTTTTAAAGCTTTCATGTTCAAATTTTCTTATCTCTTTTTGTTTTACACTCAACTGCTTCTTCTCAAGTTGCTAATGAACATCTTAGAAAATAAAAAACCCTCTGAGGGCAAATTAAGAGCCAGCTAAATGTGATCTGAAATCACAGTTACTTTTGAACATAATGTAACTCAGACTACTTAACGACTCATAACTGTATATGTTTGCAGGATACAGTATGTTAAGGCATGTATATAATGTATAGTGACAAACCAGGATAATTAGTATTTGCATCTCCATAAATATAATTTCTTTGCATTGAAAACCTACAAATTCCTCTCTTCTAGCTCTTTATAAATGTGTAATATATTGTTAACTATAGCCATCTCATTGTTCTGTAAAACACTAGAACTTACTCCCCTTAGAAAATTTTGTATAAAACGTCACATGAAAATTAGCTACTCTCTTTGTTAATATAGTGTATAAATGATTTGGGTAGAATAGTTTTTGAAAGGAGATGAACCAAATGCAGTTAAATTGACAAAGATAAGCTAATCAAGAATTTGCTCATTCAGAAAAATTAGTATGTATTGAAAGTCTGCCATGTGCCAAACAGGGGGATACAGCAAGAACCAAGATAAAATAAGATATTGCCCCTCCAGGGTTCACACATGAATTTAACTTTTCCTTATACGTTGCACATCCAGTGAAATTGAGACTAGGAAAAAACATTTTTCATCTCTCCCACTTCTAAAACAGAGTTTTTACATCTGAAAAAGAAGTGGTACTTAAGAGTATATTATTGAAGATTATTCATGAGAACTACGTTCTGAAATCTCACTTTCTTGATCATTGCAATTGCAGGAAATATTTTTTTCTGTTTGGTATTTACATTATACATTCACTAAACATAGCTGCTTCCATTTTAAGGAAAATGTTGGTATTTCTATTTTTTCATGCCCTCTTCCAATTGCCAGAATTCTATTAAATATGAGTTAGGCAAAGAATAGGTAATAAAGGAAGGAGAGGCACAGATGGGGAACACAAGCAGAAAGGAAAGGGATAGGGTGGGAAGAATTCCACATTTCAAGTAAATATAAAGTGAAAGTACAGAGAAAACTGGAAAAACTCAAGAGTAAACAATGAGGAAATAGAGTAGCTAAAAAATGGAAGTAGAATTTAAAGGAAATGAGGTTTTCCTGCTCCGTAGTATTTCAATTTCTAAGCTAAAATGAAAGATAAGAGAAAAATACCTCACCTTTCTTTAACCCTTTGAAAATTATTTTACCAGAAAACAGAGACTACAGGAGGTCATCTAAAAGGCTTGGAGTTGCTTTTCCTTTTTATCCCAGAAATTCCTGTATGGAAAAACTTTTATTAGAAAATTCTATTACGATTGTCAATACTGTTATCACTGTCAACTGTTTAATACTTTGTATTTGAATTTTAGCACATGTAGCAGTTCCTATCAGTAAGTCACTTTTCTTTTCCTAAACGTGGTACAGTTAAGGCCCCAAAATATGGAGAAAATTTTCTTAACTCTGACCCAAATTCCATTTAATGCTTATATTTAAAAATACCCCTCTCTTATTCATCAATTTATTGGGCTACTCAATGAAAAAGATAAACATTTCACTAAGAGATAAGGTAAACAAAGAAGCATTTTGCTTTCTTTTAAAAGATTCACACAGGGTGGTTAAGTACAGTAGAAGAAAGATAAATAATTGCAATTAGCATTTAAATTGATGCTTGTCTAAACTTTCTGAGTAGTACTCAAGCCCTCCTATCTGACTAAAAGCAAGAATGATCTAAGTATGTGTCCGTTGCCTTCTGTCTTTGTCAAATTGAAATATTATATATAGTTAGTCAATAACATCAGATAGAATTCTTTCTTTGCCACAAAATTAATAAAATTAATAAGTTTTTAAAACATATGTATAAGAGAATAACTCCTCTTATTCTGTTATACATATATATGCTATTATGCTTTATAAATATAAAAACATATACATATATATGATTATGTATGTGTGTATATCATGTGTTTACCATATATATGTATATGTGTTTTCATATATGGGAGTATTGCTGTCCTCCAAACATTTCTTTGTTAACTCCTGGAAAGAACGAGGAAAAAAGCAATATCCTTGATCCAAAAACTCTGCTAATGTATTTTTGTTTCATGTTGTCCTACCAGTTACACCAATACCTATTGGTAAGTTATTATTCATATATTTCTTAACTCCAGTGTCTTTTACAAAATTTTGTTCTAAGATTTTTTCCATATGTACTTCTCATGCCCCCTTGCCTCTTTAGTACTAACAAATTAAGAAATCCAATGAGTCACACAAAATAATAATGAAATAAAGAGTGAAGGAAAATTTAAGAACTTTAGGCAACATTTTTCATTTAACAAAGGGAATTTCAAACATAACCAGTGCTGGGAATGCTCTGGTGAAATTTACACAATCATATTTTATTTATAATATAATTTTTTGGAAAGCAAATTTGTTTAAACTTATAATTCCATTTCTACAGAGATGTTTTAAGGAATGCTGAATATGTGATAAAACTGCATTAATGATGCTAATACATAAAATGATACAAAAGTAATAAATTTTGATAGTTACAAGAGTAATCAAATGGATCTCTAAGTATAAATTCTAGCTGAAACACCAACTATGTGATTTTCGTAATTTATTCAATCTTTAAAAGATTGCAATTTGTATTTTCTCTATTCAGCGTGTTTTCTGTTTCCAAGAAAACAACTTCTCATTTACCTTCTTCCACATTACTATAATATTGAATTAATTTAACTACAAGTCACCATAGAGCACAACTCTACTAAGAAAAATAACTGAGAGAAGAAAAAACACGTATTGGTGACAGTTTAAATATTTTATAAAAAATAAATTAAGTCACTAGTTAAATTGCAACATGGGGCTAGAGAAAGATTATCAGTCAAAAAAGGCAGAAATTTAATAAAATCTCAGCTAGAACATGCCAACAGCTAATTCAGTCCTCTTACTGTGTGTCAAGAGTCTATTTCAGCATGCTATCCAATTTAGAATTTTTCAGGGAATTTTTCAGAAAAACACTTTTTAAAATTAATAATTTTTTAAAAACATTTGTATGTTATTTCCTCCTCATAGCCATCTCCCATAGATATTACTTTTATTGTGAAATGATAATCTCACCAACACCTACTATATTAGCAAGAGAGATAAGGTTAAATAGTATTCCAAAACAACGCTTCCAGGCAGGATTGATTTGATATGTTTTGTTGGAAAGACTCTGAAGTTCCTGCATATTTGATTTTGTCAGTGGCAAAGAGCTTGTATCAGATAATAAAACCTTTGTCTATTCTATTATGCAGTATTTAATTTAGAAAGATTCTGGCTAAGATACTAAGTGGAATCTAGTGTGATTTTCTGGTAAATCTGCCCATCTTGCATCAGCTTCCATATTCCCTCTACCTCCCACACAAAACTAGCCATTCAACTCTTTTCTAAACAACTCAGGAGTTGAGAATAATCTTTTTTGCTTATTATAATAAGAGTATAGTCACTCCCAGCACATAACTTATAAATATGATATTAATTGCTACTGAATACTACTACAAAAATGCTGATAATACTGCATGCCATTAGTTATCCACAAACTACACGAAATGGTGTACAGATAACACACAAAGAGAAGCTTTCAGAGAGCTATGAGTAAATAGATTTTTTAGGCCTTCCATGCAAGCCAGTGTAATGACCCATTTAGTCTCAGAAAACATAAGCATTCATTGGTGGAACCCAAATACAAGGCTCTGCATGTTTTAAATGGATCCTTTGGCTGGTCTGTTGAGAACTATGAGGCAAGGATGAAAGCAGAAAGTGTAGAGAGATGACGATCACTGGAACACAGGGAGATTTAGAAAGTCAGAACAAGTACAAAATTCGTACATCACACCAAAGGACTGTCATACCACCATACACCATTTTCTACTAGATCTTAATATTCAATAACAACTGCAGAAATGAAAATGGGGAGAAAATTGTATTACTTATCTGAAAATTCAACAATTAACCCATCTTCTTGTTTTTTCAGGAATAGCTCAAATACCCACTGGTAAGTTTATTTTTTTTTCAAGATTTGTCTAATTGTTTTAAAGGCTGAAGGAGAGAAAACCCAGGGAGAGAAGGGAGAGTATCAATGACATGGTCCATATGCTGATTCACTCCCCCAGTGTACAAAACAACCCGGACTGGCCCAGGCCAAAGTCGGGAGTCAGAAACTCCATCCAGGTCTCCCAGCCTAGTGGCAAGAACCCAAGTACTTGGGCCATCCTCTATCATCCCAGGTGGGTTAGGAGAAAATGCAGCAGAAGAGCCCAGTGTAGAGAATCAATGTGCTGATATGGGTTGCAAGTACCCCAGCAGCTGCTTAATCCATGGTACCATAGTGCCCACTTCCTAAGCTTCTTGTCTAGTTCAAGCACTTTAGTTTCGTCTAAGGCATGAGGGGTAGGAACAAAGAAGTACGAACTTTTACCATAAAAGGATAGATAACAAATGTTTTTAGTTTTACTAGCCATAACGACTGCCCCAACTATTCAAATTCGTTGTAGTACAATAGTGCTGATTAGCAATACGTGTAAGAATGACCACGCGTTAATTCCAATAAAATACTTTTTGTAGACTTCTTGAAATTCATATATTTCAGTATGTCATTAAATATTACTTATGGTTTGTTAAACCATTTAAAAATAGAAAATCCATCCCTACCTCATAAAACAAAAACAAACATCAAGCTAGATTTGATCCATGGGCTATACTTTGCCAGCCCTACGTTAGACTTTACATAAGTAACTTAAAATTTTCATTTAAAAAAAAATAAATTTGGTATTATCTTTCTCACAACCTTATGGGGTTTTTGTATTAAATGTATCAAGTAGCATCTATCTGAGGCATTGATATATTCAAAACAAACCATAAGGCATCCAATAATCTTGAAACCATAGAAAAATTGCTAAAGATTAATGAGAAGTGTGATTTAAAGTAAGTTATCACAAGTTCTAAACTGTAACAAACTAGACAGTCAAGAGAAAGAGAAAGGAAAATGAAGGGCTTGTAGTCTTAGAGCATTGAATTTAGTTGTAAAAGACATAGTCTTTCAAAGCACTGGCTCAGGATTGGGAAGAGGAACCTGAACATCTTCTGATGTGTTTGTCTTTGTTTCCTTCAGTGACCAGATCTGGGAAAATCAGTAAGTTCAGCCTTTCTTACCAGTCTCTGCATCTAAGACCTTTGTATTTTTGTTCTGAAATTTTCTTGCACGGAAAGTTCTTCACTTCAGAGTATGAACTGTTTCTTAAATAATTGGTGCCCTCAATTTTCAATTTTGATATCTTCTTGTTTACTTTTGTGAGAAAATTTAATCATCTTGCATTGGCTTATTTACTATCAAAATCACTGATGGTCTATGTTTTTAGCCACCCAATCTGTGCTATGATCTAGTAAATGATGACTATTACTCTAAAGAAAATCCAAAGTTGATGTAAAAATAGGTATATAGACAAAATTAAACTGATAAATGACAAACATGTTTTTAAATTAATCATGGTAGTGGAATAAAGAACTCACTTGTGAAAGAACCAAGAAATTTTAAAAACAGCATATAGTACTGAATTTTGTTGGAATTAATATTACAACAAATATTATAATATTGTTGGAATTGGATTACAAGAATTCAAATACTGACACTAAACTAAATGATATCCGAATATAATTCTCTCTGTGGAATGGAATGCTGAGCTTTGGTGAGTAGAGACAGGAATGTGAAGCAGAAAATATTATGCGCTCATCAGATCCTGTTTCTGCGTTCACTTAGAAAAGTATTATGGGGGAGCAAGTTCTCCTTAAATTGGAAAATCTCCACTGATCTTGCCTTGGTGTTTTATTTTTAGCACTGTCTCCCGTGGGTAAGTTTCTTATTTATCCGCATCTCTGGTCATTTACATTGCTTATAGTTGCCCCCACCCACCAGCCTTGCTGCTTCTACTCCTAAAATAGTCTGTTCTTTATAGGTCATTGTAATATATCTTCTATCTATAATCTGCAAGTAGTTTTTTAAGCTATTTTTGGGAAGGATTGCTGCACAAAAAGTGAAGTTCACACTAAAGAATACCATAATCCCTGGATATATTCTGGTTTCAGAAAAAATCATCACTGATCACAGCAAAGTATAATAAAAGAAAGATTGGTTTCTGAATATCATTAATTCATTGCTGGGAATTAAAAAAATTAGTTATAAGTGAAGGTCACCTGAATAATTTTGGGTATTAAATATTCATTTAAGAACAAAATTTCACCTATTTTGATGCCTTCTGAACACCTTGCCTTTGAGGAGTGACAGATGTTAGCATCTGCTATGCACTGTACACTCTCACAAACAGTAGCTCTCATTACTGCCATTGCTCTGCCTGCTAGCTGCTACTGTCTCTTTCACAGAACAGGAAATACTTTGCACAAAGTTAAAAAGTTGCAGCATCAGGATTTAGACCCAGGTCACTAAAGAAAATATTCTTCTCAGACTTGCCCTTTTAATGATTGATCATGAAAATGTATTCACTAATCAAATGTTTCTAGACAGAACACATATCTACTAGAGAAACCAGATAATTAAAACATACAAAAGAAAAATTTAAAAAAAAAGAGAGAGACCTGCTATTTAACAAAAGATTGGCTTTTGAGCTGTTATCTAAATTCAGATTCCTTTATGTTGTTATTGTTTAATGCTTGACTCAGCTGCTCAAGGAAACCATGTACAACAAAACAGAAAATGATTTTTAATCCTATAAATATATAACCATAAGAAGCAAATAAGTGTTCAAATTAATGTAACTAACTTCAAGCATTATAAAACATCAACAAACACAAAATATCCTCATATGTAATGTTTTAGGTTCTTTTTCATTCTCAAGACATCCTAGAAGAGAGTGAGTTAGGTAAGAAAAAAGAGAGAGAATAAGCTGAAAGGTGACAATCTGTTTTTTAAATTCTGAGTATAAGAAACAATTTATAAATGCTTAGTAATAAATATGATCCTGTATCCTTCAAACACCTCCCTCATAAACAAGGTGGTAAGACTGTGATCTAAGAGAAATTATCTATAACAGTTAACTTTATGCATCAACTTGACTCAAAATAATTCTAACAAATACAAAGGCCCCAGGAACAGATTAGAGTCCACATCTTCCAAGAAGAGAATTCTTTGTTGTTGTTGTTGTGTGTGTGTGTGAATTTTTTGTTTTAATTTAAAGGAAATATATTTCATATATACAATTTTTGGATCATGATATTTCCCATCCTTATTTCCTCCCTGTTTTTTTTATTTTTACAATAATATCCTTCCCATTTATTTTATAATCACAGGCTTAATACTCTATTAAATAAAGCATCTAACGTGTAGTAAGTGTAGGAGTGTAGACAAGGAGTCTTCCATGAAAGCTCTACTAGTTTATATTCCCATCAACAACGCATTGTGAAATCTTCAATTTCCACATTCTTGCTAGCATTTGTTAGGTTTTAGTTTGGGGATCATAGCCATTCTAACCAGGGTGAAGTGAAACACCCTGGTTATTTGCAACCCTGGTTATTTGCATTTTCCTGATGGCTAATGAACCTGGGCATCCTTTCATGTGGTCTATCAGCCATTTGTATTTCATGCTTTCAAGAATGCCTGTTCATATCTCAAAATGTCATATAGATTACACTGCTTTCTACTCTATATATTAGTAACCACAGATCAAGGAAAATGAGTATTTGGCTTTCAGGGACTGGCATAGTTTAGTAAGTGTGATGGTTTCTGGTTGCATTCATTTTGTTACAAAAGATAGAATTTTATTCTTTTTATTTTTGAGTACTATTCCATCATGTATATACAAACAAATTTTCTTTTATAAAAATTTATTTATTTAAATTGAAAGTCAAAGTTACAGAGAGAGAGAGAGAGAGAGAGAGTGTTCATCCTCTAATTCACTCCCCAAATGGAGTGAGCTGATCTGGAGCCAGGAGCCAGGAACTTTTCTGGGTCTCCCACATGGGTACAGGGGCCCACGGACTTGAGAAATCCTCCTCCTCCTAAACCATTAGCAGCAGCTGGGACTTGAATCAGCACCCATATGTGAAGCCAGCACTTCAGGTAAAGAATTAGCCTGCTATGTCATAGCACCAGTTTTAGCATTTTTTTATAATGATTATTACATGGTTGACCAGGGCAGGAAGAATTGAGGGATAGGGATAAATGGATGAAATCACTGCTCCCAAATTCTTTATTTCTTCTTGTCTCTGGGGTGTGGGGAGAGTTAAAGGTGGATGATGCCACACCCAGCCTCCCAAATGTCCCAGTACAGAGGAATGGGGAGCCACCACCAACTATCAATCCAGCATCTCGATGTCATGTATGTTCTGACCAAGTGGTTTGGATAGTTCTGAAATGCTGTGGATTTTGCTGATCCAAGGGTGAGGCAGCTCTCCCAATGTCCATTGGCTGACGTAGTCGACATCAAGACTCCATTCACCCAGATTTTTACTGTCCTTGTTGTTCAGTTCTCCTTCCTCTGGCAACCCCTAATGGGCTGCCATAGTCTCCACATGTGTCAGAGTCTGCATCCACTGTTCTACCTTTTTCACTTGCAGGCAGTTCAAGGGAGATCTGAGCCCCACCAGAAACACCACCCTGGGGATCAGGAACCCATCACCCACTTTGCAGGCGGGCCACAAGACCCAGGCCAGGTGACCCAAGCCCTGCTGGATCCCCATCCTCCAGGGCTCACAAACCCAGCACCCACCTCACAAACAGGCCCCAGGCCAGGCAAACTGAACCCCACCAGAATCCCCACAGTCAGGGCTCATGAACCTGGTACCCACCTCGCTTATGAGCCTCAGAACTGAAGCCAGATGACCTGAGCCCCACCAGACTCCCTGTATCTGAGAATCACAAACCCAGCATCCACTGCTCAGGTGGGCCAATGGGACAAGGCAAGGTGCCCCAAGCTTCACTGAATCCCCCCACCCTGGGGCTCACAAACCCATCACCCATCTCGCAGGCAGGCCCCAGGATCTGGGCCAGGTGACCCAAGTCCTACTGGATCCTCCACCCCAATAGCTAATGAAACCAGCACCACTCACAGGTAGGCCACAGGATCCTGGTCAGGCAACTCAACCCTTGCTGGATTCCCCACCGCCAGGGCTCAAGAACCTGGCACCTGCTGAGCAGGTGGACCCCAGGACTAGATCATGTGACCTGACCCTGCCAGATCCCTTATGCCTGTGGCTCACAAACCTGGATCCCACAGACCCCATGATGGCATGACTTGCCTCACCTCAGCATTCCCAGTGTGAACTGGCTGGCATTGCAGCCTGACCTGGCTCCTCCTGCACCTTGTCCTGGTTCTTAGATCTGGCAATGGATGTTTTGAACAGATCAAGTCTGATCTGTCCCCAGACCTGAGTCACATGTAGGCTGGCAGATATTGTAACCTGGCATGATCAAGGCTGCTACTTGACTTGGTTCTTGTGCTCACCTGCATGGACTACATCTCTACAAAGGAGTTTCCAAGGTTCCTCTGATGGATCTCCCAGTGGCAGATCTCTCGTGCACCAGTGGGTCCTTGGCCCAGGTTGGTTTTGTCCACCTCTTGTCCTGGCAGGAACAGTGACCTTGCTCAACCAGCCCACACCCATTCTGGTTCTTACTGTTGAGTGTTGCAGCCCAGCCACACCTGGTCTGTGTCCAGACACAGCTTTCACGTGGTTCAGCAGGACCTACTCCACCCCATTCTACACCCACCCTAGTGCTCATGAGTACCAGTGAGTGTTGGAGTGTAATCCAATCTGTCACTCCCCAGTCCCAATCCACACCCACGCCAAGGGAGGCTGTAGCCATGTCCAGCACAGCCTGCTACCCTCAATCTGGCTCTAATGTTCACCAGTGAGATCAACAACCCAGCTGGAGTAGCCCCTTAGTTTCCCAGCCAAGTCTGTTCCCATACACAGTTCTTGAGTGTGCCAGGGGTGAGCCCACGTATCCCCACAAATTCAGCTGCAAGAGCCAATTCTTTCATGCTTGTTACCTTGGCCCATCCTAACTTCACCCTTCCCCTGATCCAAGTCTCACTGGTGGTTGCTGTGATCTTGTCCTGTCTGGTAGGCCCCAGCGTTGGTTTTAGTGTGTGCCAGTGAGTGGTGCTCGGGGATGGTCGATGCTAACTATCACAGCTCAGGTCTTCTACATGTGCTGGTGCTTCAGACTGACCTTTAAAGGTCTTCCCGTTCTCCTCTTAAACCACTCAGACTCAGCACCCTTACTTACCTGAAAGTACAGTGGACTTGTCCATTGATGTCCCACAGTAGTCATTCCTCTCCTGGACATGAACCCAGAGGTCCTGCTAAGCCTCAGGTGTACCATAACCTGTATGCCATGTAAGCCTACACACCCAAGTCCCTAGAACGTATCACCACCAGGTGGCGCTACGGCTTTGCCCAGTGCTGTTGTTGCACAGGGCGCCCAGCCTGGAGCCACCACTAGCACTGCTAGCTGGGTGGGGGCAAAAGGACCCCCACAGATCCCTGAAGATGCCCACTGTTCTTGAGGAGCACACAGAATCAAAGTGACTCCAAGTAGTCCCAGCCCAGATATAAAAACTACATTGTATCTTCACATATTGATATTATATTTTGTATTATAAGTTCCTCTAGATGACTGTATATACATACACATTTATCTATACATCTATAGATCTTGTATTTTACATGAAGTTTAACATATTAGAGAGAACATATAATATTTGCCCTTTGGGATTAGCTTATTTCATTGAGCATAATGGTTTAAAATTGGACCCATTTTGTTGCAAGTGTTAGAATTTCACTCTTTTTAATGGCTGAGCAGTATTCCATAGAGGAGATATACCAGATATACCATTTATCTTTTCATGGGAATTTGGGTTATTTCCATGTCTTCACTGTTATAGATTGTGCTGCTGTAATAAAGGATTACAGGTCACTTTCTCATAGGCACATTTCATTTCCTTTGGATAATGGTGGCATTGTTTTTATATATTTCTTTGGTTGTGTTATAGAATGTTGCTTCTATACCTGTCTTGTTTAGGTCTCGTTTAATGTTGTTAGACTTTATCAAATGCCTTTTCAAAGAAGAAAATAAATGGGTCCTGGGCCAGTAGCCTGTGTCTTTTAATCAGAGTATATGCCATTTGCTTTCTAGCTGATTATCTCTAAGGAAGGACTTGACCCTGCCATTTATCCATAGATACTGTATGGTTTGCTTTATATTTCCCTTGTACCTGTACTTTTTTTTTAGATTTATTTATTTTTATTACAAAGTCAGATACACAGAGAGGAGGAGAGACAGAGAGGAAGATCTTCCCTCCAATGATTCACTCCCCAAGTGAGCCGCAACGGCCGGTGCTGTGCCGATCCGAAGCCGGGAACCAGGAACCTCTTCCAGGTCTCCCACGCGGGTGCAGGGTCCCAAAGCTTCGGGCCGTCCTCAACTGCTTTCCCAGGCCACAAGCAGGGAACTGGATGGAAAGTGGAGCTGCCGGGATTAGAACCGGCGCCCATATGGGATCCTGAGGCGTTCAAGGCGAGGACTTTAGCCGCTAGGCTACCTCTCTGGGCCCAACGTTAGTAACTTCTCAACAGCTAGGCCACGCCGCCAGGCCCCTGTGCCTGTACTTACACTAGAAAATGCTCTGACGTTACATGTTTTCATGATGCTATCTTTCTCTATTATTTCTGTGTAGCACATCTGTAGCACCATTTTATTTTCTGATCATGTCTATTTGGAGCCCTGTACTTAAAGGCCATATCACCTAAGAAACATGTATATATAATTATCTTATGGTATCCCATAGAACTCAAGCGTTATTTTTTATTTTACTGATGTTTTCTTTAATTTTCTGGTCTAAGTTTTTGCCAAATATTTTTCTAACTCAGATATTCTTTCTTCTCCTTCAGTGAGTGTTCTTAAGACTTTCCACTATATTTTTGCTTGAAATATGGATTTCCTCATTTCCACTATTTCAGTTTCATTTTTCTTCGACATTTGTTTCTTCTTTTAGGATTTTTCATCTCTGTCATGTACCAATGTCTTTAGCTCATTCGTTGCTTCTCTGTGTTTTTCAACAATCTTGTGACCATTCTTTTGAACTCCTTTTCAGATATTTCTTCAATCTGCCCCTAACAGGTCTTTCACAGTATAGATCTAATTCTGTTCTTCATGTTAACCATTACACTAAGAGCCTATGATTAGCTTCTCAATAAATTTCATACCCCGTTTTTCAAATTAGATATAAAATTAGAATTGTTAATGTGATAGCTATTTCTTTAACTTTAGCCTTGACAAAACATACAATTTAAAATCTTTTTAATGTGATGGAATTTTGTTGTATGGGCTACTGCCTTAAATAAGTGAATTTTCAAATCTTTTCACTATTAAAATTTACACTGTAAATTTAGGGACAATTTTGAGTTGAGCTGAAAAAAAATTTACTATTTAAGATCTGAGAAAATAAACTGAAAAAGAATTTAGAATGTGATAGAACAAAATTTGTGACTTCTGCAATGTGGACTTGAAATAAAACTGGAACTCACTTTGAAAAATAAATCCTAAAAAATATGATTAATCCAAGCTATAAGATACTATTAGAAATGATTATATATTTCTCAGTGTAATGGGAAAAAAGGGGAAAAAATCAAATTCTATGAAGTTAGAGAAGATTTAGATAGAAAACACATTGAATGCTTCACTGAATCCAAAAATATTTCATTTTGATTAACAAAACATGTACAGTGTGGAAGATAAATTTAAATTATTTAAAAATAGTTCATGAAGTTCTACAGATAGCAATTACTCTCAAGAGTTGGCAGAAATGATTAATATTTCATATATTAAGAAAGATCAAGTTTTTGGCATATCCCACAGGA
Source organism: Ochotona princeps (assembly GCF_030435755.1). NCBI lineage: Eukaryota > Metazoa > Chordata > Mammalia > Lagomorpha > Ochotonidae > Ochotona > Ochotona princeps. The sequence goes on from NC_080832.1 coordinate 114,817,663, forward strand.
CACTTCAAATTAGAAGTATTCTTGGGAAAGTATATTCTATACAGTTTTACATAATAGCATAACACCAAACAAAGTAAAACCTTGTTCATTGGTAAAATGACAAAGATCACTAACTTTCAATGCTCAGAGCATATAAGTATTACCCAAAAAATTTTACCACTGATTTTCATTAGAAAATCAGAAATGAGTTTTTCTTTAAATATGTCAGTGCCTATATTTTAATGAAGAGTCTAGAGGGGACACAAAATATTTTTATTTTGTCCCAAAAGTTTAAAAACAGAAAACACTAAACTGCAATTGTCCTTTCAATGTATAATTACCTTTTTTCATAGCACATGTGTGCCACATTTTGCAACTAATAAAATTTGGAAGTAGTGTTTATGTCAAGTTTTCAAGAATCAAAACCTAAAGTACAAGAATTTATTCTGAAGTGTACTAAGTGCTTGTTTAAATAATATCATATTTAAATCCTCATAGCACTTCTGTGTACTGTAGTCTAGCTTTGTCCTCAAGTTTTAAACAATAAGGTAAGATATGTTCAGTGTCGCTCAGCAAGTTAGATGTGCAGCCAGGACTTGGACAGCTGTATCCAGTTGTTATCCAATGTTTCTTTCATCATTTGTCTAGAATTTTTCAATACCTCTACAAGATAACATAGCTGACTAAATAAGGTATGTGGGCTTCACAACATTCACTTATGTATTCAATCAAGTTCGGTTAGCAAAAATTGTAAGCCCAGATATGTTTATTCAGCTTTTAAATTTGACATTCTTTTTTGTAAGCTTCAATAATACATAGATTTTAAAAGCAAAATTATCCCTCAGTTTAACACCAAGATCCCATACAATTTTTCTTGGTAGCTTAGCCATCTCTTTATGAATGGGCACTTACTCCAATATATAGAGGTTTCATTCTACAGCAGGATTTCTTGGGTTTAATCCCCAATTCAGGATTCTTGACTCTAGGATGCAGCCTAGCCCTGCACATGTCATTGTGGGTATTCGGAGACTAAACCAACAGGTGAAAGCGTACTCTCTCACATTCTATTTACATTTATTGCAATCTCTTTGCCTCTCAGACAAATAAAATTTAAAATATGTTTTCTTTACCTTATTCAAAGAAGCCAATTACCAAAAAAAGAGTAGAACAACAAAATAAATAATAATATAATATATTATATTTTACAAAAACTAACAAAGTCAAGTTTATTACTTCACATGGAAATTGATACTTGTACATGAATAAAAGTACCAGAAGTGGTTAGAGTATAAACTAGCAATTACTGCAAAGGACAGTCTAAAATGATAGCAACAACTGAACTATGAAATCTCACTATAGAGGTTCAGATCCCAGCTCCATCACCTACTAATTTCACAATCTTCTTCATATTCCTTTCTTGTGCATCATTGTCTTCCCCTATAAAGTGAGAGTAATAATAGTAATAATAGTACCTACTCTGATGGTTGTGAAGGTTAAATGATTTAGTATAAAAAAATGCTCTGAACAGTGCCTGGTATATGGAATCATTTGCCAACACCTTCAATTATTACGAAAGGAGATATGTGCTTATTTAATATGGAAAGGGTATTTGAGTTTCCTTTTTCTATTTTTTTAAAGTAATTATTGCTTCTTTCCACAAACTTTTCTTAAAACACATTTTATTTCTTTTCTGAAAACATTCTTTTTTAGTTCTTAACTTATTACTCATAAACTGGTGTGCAAATATCAGTTCATTTACAATACAATTTACTTTTTCTTTCATTACCCACCCAGTTTATTAACAATAGTCTTGAAGTTTATCAATACTTCTATAATTTTATACATAGTTTCCACAACTTTATATTTCCAAGAATATCTCAAAGTACCTCCTGTTTGCCAGTTTAATTTTTTTTAAAGGAATCAATATTGGCGGGGGGAATAAGAATAGAAAATATATTTGATATTTATATCATGCACTTTGTTGTATGCCCAGTTATACTTCCAGGTTATGTGGATGGAGAATGTGCAAAGAAGTCAGAGTCCAAAGCACAAATTCTAAAGTGTGGAGGAACTGCAAGTTCTCAACAGAGCCTACAAGAAAGCAAGAAAGCACCAAAAAAAGAAATAGCCACAGATTCCACTGAATCTGTGCTGCCAATAGAAAAAAAAGAGTTAAAAAGAACAACAAAAGGCACTGAATTGGAAAAACAGGAGAAAGGAAGAGAGGCCAAGGTAGACAGCAATGCTGAAATAATAAAAAGACAAGAATCCCAAATAAAGAAGATTGATTCCAGAATACCAGAAACACTTGAAGCTCTGAAGAAAATGAGCAGAAATGAAGCATCAGTAGGACAGGAAATCCAAAAAAAGAAAAGTGAAATAAGAAGTGTGATAAGAAGTGAGGAAGACATACCAGGACAGATAGTCCCAAAAAAGAAAAGTGAGCTAAGAAGTAAGATAGGAAATGAAGAAGACATGCCAGGACAGGTAGTCCAAACAAAGAAACGTGAAATAAAAAGTGTGGTAGGAAGTGAGGAAGACGTACCAGGACAGGAAGTCAAAACAAAGAAAAGTGAGCTAAGAAGTGTGATACGAAGTGAGGAAGACATACCAGGACAGGAAGTCAAAACAAAGAAAAGTGAGCTAAGAAGTGTGATACGAAGTGAGGAAGACATACCAGGACAGGAAGTCAAAACAAAGAAAAGTGAGCTAAGAAGTGAGATAGGAAGTGAGGAAGACATACCAGGACAGGAAGTCCACAAAAAGAAAAGTGAGCTAAGAAGTGAGATAGGAAGTGAGGAAGACATACCAGGACAGGAAGTCCACAAAAAGAAAAGTGAGCTAAGAAGTGAGATAGGAAGTGAGGAAGACGTACCAGGACAGGAAGTCCACAAAAAGAAAAGTGAGCTAAAAAGTGAGATAGGAAGTGAGGAAGATGTACCAGGACAGGAAGTCAAAACAAAGAAAAGTGAGCTAAGAAGTGAGATACGAAGTGAGGAAGAAGTACCAGGACAGGAAGTCTACAAAAAGAAAAGTGAGCTAAGAAGTGAGATACAAAGTGAGGAAGACATACCAGGACAGGAAGTCCACAAAAAGAAAAGCTGGAGAAAACTGTCAGGACAGGAAGTTCAAAAACAGACAAGTGAGAAAAATGTATCAGGACAAGAAGTTCAAAAAAAGACAAGTGAGAAAAATTAGGAGAAGGACAAGACGCCCAAGAAAATAAGAGCTCTGCTGATAAAGGGTATAAAGGCAAAATAAAGAAGATGCAGAAAAGAATCAAGATGAAAGAAAAGATACTAAAGCAAGGAAAGTGGTAAAGGAAAAACCAAATTAAAGGAAAAACAATCAGTAAAATACTCAATAAAGAACAGAGGCAAGTTGAGAAAAGTGTAACAGATGGAAGAATAAAAGTAAACTGAAGAAAAGTCCATCATATAATTGATCATTATGAACCCTGTTCTCCAGATACAAGCCATTGTCCAAAGTGACTATAATTATAAGATCTCTTACAAAATTTCTCTTCAAAAGCTTCACAATTTTTAAACCTTTCATCAACAAACCTCGCTTCCAAATGCTTTTCTCATAACTTGATGCATATATTATTTGCTCAAGATTACTAGCTACCTCCTAAATAAAGCATTTTGATTAACATACAATCATTCCTTTGTTGAGTGTTCCCTCTCCATAACAGCCTGACCTGCCAAACAACATCCTTATGTTACAAGCTCCGCTTCTAGCAGTAAGAGGTAAAATACAGAAAAAGAAAAAAGTGTCACCCTTCTAATATATACTCGGACAGTGATAAATGGGTATGCCACAATTTCAAAAGTAAAATCTAAGTGTCCAAAATAGTAATTACATTGACAATAAGAGTTCAGCAACATCTTCAAATTGTAAAGCAAAATGACAGCTTCATCAAGAAGGGAGAAGTGATATATGGTGTGTCTCAAAAGACAGCTAGGATGTAATGTTAAAGAGAGAAGAAAGAACAAAGGCAAAAAGGGATGAAAGGCTGTCATGCCATGCTCAAGTAGCAACAGGTAATTTTTCTGATGCATCAGAATTATGAGAGGCATGCTGGCGTTTCATTTTGTAAAGCAATGTATTTAGGGGTTGAGGATTAAAACATAGACTAGGGATTTGTCTAATTTTGAGGACAGTTGGAAACCTGCTGCAGTATCTGAAAAGGAAAATAAATGACTGCAGTAGTAGAAATGTAAATAATTGTGCAAAATAGGTTGAATAAAATAAACATCATTCACCATATACATTAAACGATATTTGCAATAAGTCATGGGAGAGAAAATAAACAGGGAAGCTAAGTATGAGCTATTATTTTCAAAGAAGCATCACTTTCCTCTTTTATGTTATTGTTTACATAACTGAAAAGGATGTATTCACATGTGGACCTCTGATTGGAGTGGTGAGGGTCTAGGTATGAAGGAAGTGAGTGGGACATGCATTTCAGTTCTATCTTATTTTTTCTCTTATGTTGGGGATAAAAAGAGCTACTCCTTGCTGTCAAACTATTCAGCACTTGGGGATGGGGACAGTCATTTGATGATGCATTAGGGACCCCCAAAGGGAAATAGTGTTCTGAGGGTGTAACTTGAGTTGTTTTGTTATTTCTGAGATATTGTCAGTTTTGTTGCACCATGGTTGGGAAAACCTTACCAAGATAATATTGGCCGACCAAGTACACCTTAGTACACCTACACACCCAGGAACATGTTGCAAAGTTTGGCCAGGAGAGTTGTCCAAACTGTTCTTTTTTCATCCTCTGATGAGGTACTTAACATCCTCTGCTGGCCAGAGTGAGCTGGCTGTCATGTTCCGCATGTGCTTCTGGACATGCTGTTCATTGCACAGGCGTCAATGACTGAGGCTCAGTCCCAGTACACACACTCCAGGATCAGACCACATATCATGCGATTTTCCCTGTAACCAGGGTTTGAGTCCAGTGGTGTAATTGGAGTCCCCAAGAAACTTTGCATGGGGTGACCTCAGGCTTGATTCATGCAAACCAGCTAATGTAGGGTCAAGTTCAGTCCATAACCTGTGCCAGCCAATGCCAGAGTCCAGCTCCAGCCGAGGTTCGGAGCTCGGGAAGGGTGCATGGATGAGGCATGAAGAGAGAAAGAAAGAAGACGGACCACCAGGATTCCTTGATCGTAGTGGACAAAGCGAGAAAGCTGTCTGCTTTATTTATACAGAAGCAGTACAAAGTTTTTTCTTAGGGGCATATTGACATAGCTTCAGAGGGGCACAATTTACAACTTATTGGGAAATGATTGAGGAAGGATTCCACATTCCTTGCTTATCTTGGCTTGCCAGTCTTCATCTGCTCTCCTCAGATCTGGGCTATAACCTAGGCGCCATCTTGTCAACCAGAACCCTACCTTGAATTACGTATGAGTTAAAAGGACTGGGGCCTTGGTCTATGGGGATCGGGGTTATTGACATTAGTTTGCCAGAGGTCTGTAAGCTCACACAGTTTGTTAACCAAACAAGTAAAGCAAGGGTAAAAACTGCGGAAAGAATTGCAGTTAGCAATGAGCTAAGTTACTCTATTTAAGTTTCAACACTACAATGGATGAGTGAGTGTTTCCAAAGACAATTCTACAAATTGTTTCAGTATTAGACAAGGCATTATCCATTCCAACGTTGCAACCAACACATCTTATGCAGTAGACAACACATCTTATGCAGTAATACACTCCTAATACAATTCTTATTCTACGACTTAGCTATCACTAAATGGGAGAAATACACCAAGAGAGAAAAAACATGAAGATCTAAGACAAAAAGTTATAAACATTACATTCCTCTACAACTGCAGGCTCTACAACTTCATAAGTGATCAAACAATAATCAAAAATATATCTTTATGATATTAGTAAAATCATCCTGTATTTCCTCTAGCTAAAAATTTATGGAAACAACTAAAACAACTACATTTTCTATATTCTAAAGAATTGCAAGGACAGGCTAACCTTTTAAGACCACAGTAACTATATTTTTTGCCTTAGCAAGATAGCCTTCAGGGTTACAGTAGCTATATTCTTCGTCATAGCAGGATGGCCTTTAGGGTCACAGTAACTATATTCTTTGTCATGCAGAATGACCTTTAGGGTCACAGTAACAGGGTAACTTTTAGGGTCCCTCTTATCAAGCCATTTCCTAGAAAGCATGATAAATATCTGGGCCAGATTTTCTGGCAATGGATAAACAGCACAGACTTAATTATACTCCTGTGTGTAGTTAAAGGCCCACTCACCAGGACATCCTCAGTAACATTAACTCTTAAGCTCACATTGGTTGTAAAAGCCATCTCACAGGGGCAGACAATGCCTCAATAGATTACAAAATTCTTAGTGGGGTGGTTGAGTGCCCATGAGAAGGGGGGTGAAAACTGCGTCAAGGTGGTCAGAGATGAATCCACTGAGCCCTGCCAAGCAGCTGGAAGCTCCCCGGGCCCTGCCAGTCAGGGAGCTGTTCTCTTCACACCTTCGTGTTATTCACACCTCCTGCATGGACCCCATCATTTCCCCCTTTCTTATTAATATTAAGTTGAAGGATGCGCAGTTCTCTGCGAGTGGCTTGAATCATGGAGCTCAAACGTCGGAAGATGACTGGGCCAAGAAACAACACAAAAAGGAGAACAATTAGCGTGATTCCCAAATTAGTAAAGAATGAAGAAAATGTCTTATCAGAAATAAAAGATGAAAGAGATTGTAAAAATTGATTGGCAATGCCTCTCGTGGAAATGGCCTGAAGTTGAGAGTGAGAGATGGCAGAAATCTGGCCATGCAATTCCTGGATGCTAAGAGTAGTAGAAGTGCTATTCCATACACCTTGGAGATGAGTTTTAACATCATTCCAAGAGACGTGTGAGTCATTATAAGGGAGAGGAGTGACACAGAATTTCATTGCCAATATAGATCACTGCCTCTTCTAATGCATTTATTTTAGCTTCTAAATTTTTATCAATACTTTCCTGGGTAAATAAGGCAAGGCTATCGTTACGAGACAGAGTATTAACATGATGAGCTGTATAAACTTGTTGTGTCAAGGCAGTCGCTGAAGCTGCAAGAGATCCAATAAGGGTAATAAAGGCTGTGAGACCTAAAAATAAGGAAACCACAAAGCGTTTAGGATGGGATAAAGCGGTAGAAATTGATTCCAATGCATAAAGAGCGGCATCATCATACCACGGTTCAGTCAAGTTTACAGGTATCATTACATATGAGGGTTTTCCCAAAATAACAAAGGTGCCGGGCCTCAGGGAAGAATTAAGACAATTAGTAACAACACACTTAGTACAAATTACAATGTATACAGAGCCATTGTGGGTAATGGAGAGGGAACCTAAGGGTCCCTCTGTGAGGATAAGGAAAGGGGAGGGAAGGCAAGCACGTACATTTTTGGAAACTGGTGCTTTAAAGGGGCGTCGAAAAATGATGGAATCTGTTGCTGCAAATAATTTGTATAGATGAGGATGAGGAACAGAATGGTTAGAAGGAAGGAGTAAAAAAAATAGGAGCTATCCATCCAGGGCTATACCAGTGATTAATGAATGTGGAAGGTGGAAGAAGGTCGTTAGACCAATTAAAATGCTTTGTCAGCAAATTTAAATATGGAAGGAGATTATTATGAGAAGTAGAGGTGGACCATTCATATATGAGGTTGGTATCATTAGGTACCTGAAAAGAAATGGTTTTGTCAGGAAACACACACTTATACCAGGTTGGGTAGCCTGTGTAGGGATCAATATGGTCCCAGGCATGAGGAAGGCCAGCAGGGGGTTGACAAGCTGCAATATATGAAGGGGCAAAAACAGAAGGGTGAGCTTTGGCACCTTTAGGTCTCGAAGAATCTGTAACAGAAGCAAAACTAAGAATCCAGAGCAGTCGTGTCTGTTCCCAGGGTGGCAAGTGACTTGAGGGTTTTTGAAGTTGATAAGGATTAGAGTTAGGGGAATCTGCGATGACAAAGCGATGAGTTAAAGCAACACAGCCAGGAGTAGGGAGGACACCTGGGGACGAAAAACAAATAGGTAAAGCATCTGCATGCCCTTGATAGTCAACTGGTTGGGAAATCCTGTAAGTAACAAAGGGGTCCTGACCGCCTCCCATAAGGGAGGAGTCAGAAGTAAATACCTTAATCTCCTGATAATTCCATGTTTGTAAATCTAGAGTTCCCTCCTCCGGGAACCAGGGGCTAATTGTCCGTATAAACTGTAAGAATCCAGAACGCTGTTTTTTGCTAACCTTAACCCCTCTCTTTTGTAAAGTATGCTTAATAATATCAGCGTACAGGCTTCTGTCGCTGGATGCACTCTGTCCCATTTTTACTCTATAGCAACAGAGGGTATAAAACTTCTCAAGAAAAGTTCTGACTATTCACCCTTCCTAACCTGACCTTCTGTCAGGGGGTCTGCAGCACCCTGGGTGAAGTCCTATCCACGCCGCAAAGAGAAAGAAAAGAACTACCTTCCTCGAGTCACTCACATTGGGCGCCAAGCCAATGCACATACCAGTGGATGGAGCTCCTGGTCAACTCTTCCTCATCCATTTCTCTAGTGCAAACTAATAGGTTCTGCAACCTAGCCCAACTGAGCCCACCACAGGCCCAGTCCTCACACCTGTGAGTGCCATGTCTTGTTGTGTCTGCACCCCAGTAATCCCACTAGACCTGTACTCAGCCCTAGATTTTGAACATGTTTGTATGTGCTGCAAGTTAGTGTGGCCTGTCTTGCGTTCCCTCCAGCTCTGGTACAAATCCATGGGTAATGTGGCTTAACTCAGCATGCTCCACCCCAAGACCCAGTCACAGATATGCTGATAGGTGTCTTGCCTAGCCTGGTCCAACCTCAGCCCTGGCACTCATGTTCATCAGTAACCTAGCAGAGAATTGCCCGTAATTCCTCCACCAAGCCTGTTTCTAGCCCCAGGTCCTGTGCTAGCCAGGGGATACCGAGGTCCAGCCTGAAATGACTTGCACACAGTCCTGGCCCTTGCCAATTTGTTTTGAAGCCTAGCCTGGCTACCCGCCCATTCTGGCTCTCTCACATCAGTGGTATGGTAGCGAAGCCTAACCTGATCCACCCCCCAGCTCCAGTTCATGCCCTCTTGTGAACCTGACCTTGCCTATACCCTTTCCTGGCTCTTACTTGTACCAGTACTGGCCTGCTCCTAAATCTAGCACACACACATGTTAATGGGTGCTGCAGGTTTGCCTGTCATGACCTGCTTCCATATTTGACTCTTGTGTTTACCAGTAAGACCTGTGGCCTAGCAGGGGAGCTCCCCAAGTTCCCTTACCAGGCTTGCTGCCAGTCCCAGATCTCGCATGTGATAACAGATTCTGGAGTGCACATGACACCCCCACCCCTGGCACTCACCAGCAGGTACTATGGTCTAATCTGACTAGACTTCACCCATTCTGGCTCATGCCAGAGAGTGTTACAGTCTAGTCCAACCTGGCCCACCTCTAAGACCAGCTCTCATGCAAACCAGCGGGAGCTCCAGCCTGGCCCAGACTAGTTCATGTGCATTGTGGCTTTCGCAGATGATGGAGCTTAGCCCAATCTAACTTGCCACCAGGCTTAACTCATATGCATGCCAATAGGTGCTACAGGCTTGCACATCCCGTTCCATCTACAGCCCCAGTTCTGTGTTCACAGGTTACAACTTGAGCCTAGCAGGAGCATCCCAAAGTTTTCCTACCAGGCCTATTCCCAGCCCTAGGTCTTATACATGTTTGTGGGTGCCTCAGTTCAGCCTGGTATGTCTCAGTTCTAACTGGTGGGTGTTGCAGCCTAGCCCAGTTTGGCATGGCTCATACCCTGTCTTCTCAGAGGGTGCTTTGACCTGGCACAGCCTAGCCAGCCCCCAGACTCTAGAAACACGCATACTGATGGGTGCTACAGCCTGGCATGGCCTGACCTGCTCCCAGCAAGGGTTCCCTTGCTCCCTGTGGTCTAGCAGGGGAGTTCTCCAAGCTCCTCTACCATGCCTACTCAAAGCCCCATTCTCACACTTGCTGCTGGGTGCCACAGCTCTGTTTGGTATGGTCCACACTCAGAGCTAGCTTTTGCATGTGCTGCCAAATTCTGCCGCCTGGCCCAGACCAGCCTCCTCGCAACCCCATTTCCCATGAGTGTTGGTGACTTCCAAGGTCCATCTTGGTTCGGCCTATCACCACCTCTACTTCTTGCATAAACCAGGAGGTCCTTTAGTCCCAAAGAGGTGACCCCGTAAGTCCCCTATAGAATCTACCCCCAGTGCTCAGGGCAATATTTAAACTGACTAATCCTGGCCCTCCTACGCATGGAGATATGTAAGCCCTGGTTCATGTCCCAGCTGCTCCACTTCCCATTCAGATCCCTGCTTGTGACCTGGGAAAGCAATAGAGGATGGCATCAAAACCTTGAAACCCTGCATCCTCATTGGAGACACAAAAAAATGCTCCTGGCTTCTGGCTTCAGATCAGTTCAGCCCTGACCATTGCAATCATTGGGGAGTGAAACAGTGAATAAAAGATATTTCTCCCTGTTGCTCCTTCTGTATAAATCTGCCTTTCAAAAAAGATGAAGGAGGAGAAGGATGAGGAGGAGAAGATCATCCTTAAAAAAAAAACTATCTGCAGATTCAGTTCTCACGTTCTGGTAAACACTATGTCCCAGCCTAATGTGGCTAGCCAACGCCCCTATACTTATGGGTGGGTACTGAAGACTAGCCCTGCCAGGCATGTCCCCCAGTCCAGGCTTTTATATGAATTGCTGGGCAGCAAGCAATGCTGCTTGGCCCAGCCCAGGTCTCCTACATGGGCAGATGCCTTGGTATGACCCAAACATGCCCTCTAACTTCTCCCCTGTGAATCACATCATATCAGCTCCTTTACTACAAGCAGGTGCAGTGGCCCAGTTTTTAGGAGCCCCCAGAGGTCAGTCCCCACCCATCAAACATGCCCTCAGTGACCCACACTTCATCAAATCCCCAGATCCCCCTTCCCTGGGCAATCTGCAGCCACCTCCTACCCACTCCACTGCTGTATGATAGTACTTAGTATGCCTGGGGTCTGGGATAGGATTTTCTGGCCCAGCATCCCCCAGTGCCTTCTATGGCAGCATGTAATGTTCCATGCATAATTTTTAGAAAGAATAGAAAAGGTAACTTCACTAGCACACCAATATAGTTAACACATATCTGGCATGAACCAGGCCAAGAATGCCTGCACACTGATATAGTTAGCACAGATTTGGCTGCTTTTCTCCCAGCAGTGTAATACTTACCTAGGTACAGTATAACCTAGGCAGTTGCCTACAACTGGGGAGAAGAATCACTGTTGCAGCCAACATGAGCCTCTCTGCCCAAGAAGTGCAGCCCAGACACTCTACTAAACAGCAGGGTTTTTTTATTATTATTATGTTACATTATGTGACACAGTTTCATAGGTTCTGGGATTCCCCCATCCCCTCCCCGGGCCCTCCCCCCATGGTGGATTCCTCCACCTTGTTGTAGTATTACAGATCAGATTAAGTCCAGATTCTTTCTTTGCAAACATATACCAAGCATAGAGTCCAGCATCTTATTGTCCAGATGAATTGAACAGTTTCTTGGGGAGACCATCTCTGGTCTAAAGGTAGAGCTGGCAGAATATCATCCCGATCAATTGAAAGCCCCAACACAACATCAACAATTTACAACATTATGGAATTAATTGACACAGTATTGAATAATCAATATGTTAAAACCATGTATGTTCTTAACCACATGCTGTGACTACTTCATTGACATTTCATTTTTTGTTTATACACAGAACTGGCTGCTATACACCTTAAAGTGGCTATTGGGTGTATTCAGCTGTCTCATGTTTATTTTCATTTTAGTATTTAGCAGTTTATAGTGTTGAAACATAATTTTGCTGAACTTGGCAGACTTTAGGATAGTCTAAACTGGCTTATAAATATAACAAGGCATTTGTCAACAGTTGAGGTGCAGAACAGTTTAAGTAGGGGTGTGTAGAGAAGTCTTCAATTCCCCAGTGAGGAATAACTAATCTTTGTGTCCTACCTAGTATGGTATATGTGGATCCATGCTGACTGTTTCCTGTCTGGTTCTATGCTTTCCTTGTATTTCTCTGTCTATCTATTCTAATTTTTTTTTGACGGGGGGCAGGGGGACTCTGATGGTCATTGCAAGAGAGGGTGGGGATCCAAAGTTGGAACTAAGGACCAGAAAAGGCTCCTCTCCCTAGTCCCAAAGGAAGCTTACTGTTGTGTTTCTGCAGACCACTCTGGGCTCCTGGCTGTTGTTCCGATGACCTTGGATCCTGCAAGGAAGGATTTGGGTTTTTTCCATCCCATGTGGTAGGTCCAAACGGGGCTGGATGACCTCAGAGTTCTTGGCCTCCGAAGGCACTCCAATTCCCCATGGTCTCCTTGTCTGTTGGGATGTAGTCCTCGGTGCTCGTACTGATAGTCCTTGGTGAGGATTCAAGAGTCCCCAGAGTTGGGATACAAACCTCCTCCTGTTCACCTGCTCCATTCCAGGGGCTCCCCACTGCTCTGTGTGTATGACCTCCTGTTAAGAGATTGTCAGGATCGTTCTTGGGTCCCCCTATATATCTTTGTAGTTTTAGTATTGTCTAATAATGCTTTGAGCCTGTTGTCTATGAGTTACTGTTATGTTCCCCATAGGTTATACTTCATGTCTTCCTCACACATTCTAAGGAGATGGAAGATTTCTCTGCTCTCCCACCACCGTTTCCAAGTAGCTTAGGGTCTTAAAAGTATATTAGGTTTTACAATTCTTTGATATAGATCATAAGAAGTCCGACTCACATTGATTGTTGGTTCATTCATTACATCACATTATCTTATTGCATTAGATACAAGCTGATAAACAGCAGTTTATTGAAGAGGCAAATGAACAGACCAACCAGCTAGGGTAAACTCTCCTTTCTTTCAGAGAGAGACCCCAAGGTGAGCATTAAATAGGTTTTTAAAGAAAGAGTAAGTTATAAAGAATCAAGACAGCTGCAAAGGGAATAGCATGTTCGAGATGACAGAGAATCACTAGACAGGGGAAAGAACAGAGAGCAGATTGCAGAAAAAGATAGGGGTTAGGCAGTCAATATGGAGGTACCTGGAGACCCCCTAGATACAGAGAAGAGGCGACAATGGCAGGGCGATCTTACAGGGAAGAGAAAACCCACCAGCCACCAGTGAGCTGTGAACCAAATGCCAGCAACAACCAGGTTTCCAGCTGTGGCCACAGGTCAGCCTTTGTGGCAGTCAGGTGACTGCTTGGGATCACCTGGAGAGCTCAGGAGGTGAAGGCAGTCAGGGACTGGCCAATTCTGTCAAATACTTTGGCCCAGCAACGAATGCAAAAGGAGCTGTGGACTTTGCGGGGCAGACTGGTGCTGGTGGGTTGGAGCTAACAGCACAGGGATCAAACGCTGGATTGAGCATGTTTCCACACCCGTCCGATCCCACGGGGAGAAGAGCACCAGCTTCGCACCCTGCGGGATCTGTTTGTTCCCTGGATCTGAAGGACAACAGCCCAGACCTTCTGGCAGTGCCCAGCCTGGGTACTAAAAAGCTTTCGACAAAATTTACGTGAAAATATAGCCATTAAAAGTAATGGAGCCCTGTGGTAACATGGCTTGAATTTAGGATACTTTATTACATGATAATTCAGACTCACACTGACAAATACTGCATGTTCTCATGTGCAGAAGCCAAAAATTGGCCTCACAGTAGTATCCAGCAAAATAATGATTGCCAGATCCTGGCAATGAAGTGGTGATCAAGGAAAAAGGAAGTGAACAATTACAAAGTCAGTAGTAGAAATATCTTTTAATGTTCTATAGAATAGTAGAAGTATAACTGGCTACAAATAATTGCAATTTCAAAATAGCTATCATAAAGAGAATTTTGATGTACTCAATATGGAGAAACAATAAATATGATAAAATAAATGCAGCGGTTATACTGAGTTTATCATTACACAATGCATACATGTACTGAAATACCAAAGCATCCCATAAATACAAAATGTTTTCAGAAAATTTACAGAAAATGTGTATGATTTTAAGACTGCATTTGGATTTCAATGTTTTAAACCAAAATAAATGTATCATTTAATTTCATTTTTCATGAACTCTTTGAAGAATCCTAGGGTTTCACCTTACTATACAACAATTAAAATTTAAAAACACATTTAAATAAAACATCAATGAAATAAATTATAAAATACAAAAGTAAATTTTAAAAATGTCATATGTGTGGTTTAGAAGAATTAACACTATGAAAATGTCCACACTGTCAAAAACAATTTACAGATTCAATACAATTGACATCAAAACTTCAATGTCATGTTTTAATGAAAGAGAAACAACTACTTAGAATTTGTATGGACCCACAAAATCTCTGAGCAGCCAAAACAATCAAGCAAAAGAACAAATCTGGAGTTACCACACTATGTGACCTTGAAATATATGAGAAAACACAGCTATCAAACTACTACGTTATTGACATAAAAACAGACACGTAGATAAATCAGACAGAAGAGAGAGCATAGAAATAAATCCACACATTTATGTTAAATTCATAGTCAAAAAAGAGACCAAGAATATACAATAAGGAAGACACAGTCTCCAATTAATGACACTAACACAACCGGATATCCACATGTATATAAAAAAATTCAAATTACCCAACATCATATGCAAAAATCAATTCAAAATGGCTTAAAGACTTAATACAAATGACCAACACACACACACACACACACACACACACACACACACACACACGAATGACCATCAAGAAATGCAAATAAAAACCACAATGAGATTTCAGCTTACCCCACAAGATTAGGTATAATCTGAAAACAAACAAGCAAACAACCTAAAACAATCAATCTGGCCAGATTGTGGGATAACGGTAAACAAATCCATTATTTGTAGAAATGTAAATTAGTACAAACATTATGAAAGACAATATGGAATTCCACAGAGACGTGAAAATAGATTTGCCATATTACCCAGGCATCCATTCCTGAAAATTTACCCAAGCAGAATGAAATATACGTATCAGAGAGTTATTTGTACAACCAAATAATTCACAGCTAGGATATGGAAACACACAACTGCCCGCATAATGATTGGATAAAGAAAATGTGGCATATACACATTATGGAAAGCTACTTAGCCATAATACTGAATGAAATACAACCTTCTACAATAAAATGAATGCAAGTGAAAACCATTAAGTTTAGTGAAATAAACTATTTCTCAAATAACAAGTATGTTCTGTTCTCTCTGATCAGTGGAAACTAAGAATACTATGTAAATATATATATGTGTATGTATGTATGTATATATATATGTACTCAATACATATGTACTCTTATATATACTGTGTATAAAATATGAGCAATGCTGACATTTTCAAATTTGAATATTATTAATCGCCTTTACCTACACCCTTGAGGAACAGTAGTTTTTTTTTCTTTTTTCTGACTTCTGTTTACTGAACTCTTTACCTAATGCAGTGTGAAGTATGTGATTAGAAAGTGAACTGAAAACATGTTTTGTTATTAAAAGAGTGGAGGATGGAAGAAAGGAAAGAGAGAGAAAAAACTGAGGACAGTAAGTAGGGCATGGAAACGAGAAGGGGGTAGGTAGAATGGGATATGTCATTCTCCTCCTAACCCTATATTGTGAAACATACAAAAATTGTCCACTTTATAAAATAAATAAAATTGGTTAAATACATTTTTATTTTTTAATAGGAGGAAAAATAGAAACTTACAATGCCATGAAGTTAAATAGCATGCTACTAGATATGACAGTCTCCATTATACAGTTAAAATACATCCCCTTATATGAATAGACACAGAACAAAATCATCAACAGGAAGAAAAAAGAAATTAACACAATGAAATTAAATAGCATGCTACTGAATCACTAATGTGTCACTGAAGAAATGAAAAGAAAATAAAGAACATTCTTGAAGAAAATGATGCTACTGCATGATCTATGAGTCACTGAAGAACTTAATGAGAAAAAAGTGTTTTGAAGAGAGGAAACTAACAAAAAATTCAAAATCCATGAGATATAGTTTCTGCTGATCTTTGTTGGTGAGATATGTCTTCTGGAAGCAACAAATAGATTTTTTTTTTCTTAATCCAGTCTACTAATCTATGATGCTTGTTTGATGAGTTTAAGCCATTTGCATTCAGCATTGATATAAATGTGTGGTAATTTGCTCCTGGCATTTTAAGCAATGAGTTGTTCATTGATTTAGTCATCTGTTGTTATTTTACTGGGATGTTCTTTGTATTTACCTGTGGTTTTGGTGAGTGCTGTTCCTCTGTCATGACAACATCTTTAAGTATCCTTTGTAGGGCAGGTTTGGAAGAGGCATATTCTTTCAGCTTTTCTTGACTGTGGAAGAGTTTTATTTCATTTTCAAAGACAAAGGAAAGCTTTGTTGGATATGTTATCTTGGGCCGACAATTTTTTTTCTTTTAGAATCTGGAATATGTCACTCCATTCTCTTCTAGCCTGTAGAGTTTCCTGTGAGAGATCTCCTGTGAGTTTAATTACCATTCCTCTGTATGTAAACTGATTTATTTTCACGTGCACATTTAAGTATCTATTCCTTATGTTCAATTGAAGAGAGCTTGATTATCATGTGTCTTGGTGAAGATCACTTTTGGCCAGCCCTATTGGGAGTTCTGTGCCCCTCCTAAATCTTGTTTCCCAATTTTTTCTCTAGATTAGGGAAATTTTCCTTTATTATTTCATGAAATATATTTGTAAAACCAGTTTCTCTTTCTGCACCTTCTGGGACTCCCATAACTCTGTTTTTTTAATTAATTATTTTGCATTATGTGACAGTTTCATAGGCTCTGGGAACCCTCCACCCCTCCCCCTCCCCCTCCCCTCCCCCCTGGTGGATTCCTCCACCTTGATGCAGTATTACAGTTCAAATTCAATCAAGATTCTATCCTTGCAAACATCTACCAAGCATAGAGTCCAGCTACTTATTGTCCAGATGGGTTGAAGTTTCTTGGGAAGACCATTTCTGGTCCGAAGTTAGAGCTGGTAGAATATCATCCTCCCATAACTCTTATTAGGCCTCATAATAGTGTCTTTCAATTCTTGAATACATTTTTTTGGCCTGATCCAGCTCTGCTTCCAGCTTTTTGTTTGTTTCCTCCTGGTGACAGGAAATATCTTCTAATTTTGAGATTCTTCTGTTTATTCTATTTTGGAGGCTCTCCACTGTACTTTTAATTTGCTTCACTGTATTCTTCATTTCAGATACATCAGTTTTTATTTGATTCATTGCTGCTATTTGCTGTGTTACATATTCCTTAAATTCCTCAAACTCCTACTTTACAAGCTTCTCGTTGTTGATAAGAAGCTTTATAATGAATTTTCTGAATTCTGTATCTCCCATTTTTCTCAACGTCTAGTGCAATGCACTGAGCTCAGTGACTTCACTCCCAGCTCAGCACATGCGCAGCTCACTGTTGTCCCTGCAGTCTTAAAGTTTTTCCACACCATACAAAATGGCACGCAATCAGGCTCTAGGGGGCAGACTGCACTGTGAAATCCACTCTGTTCTCCCACTGCCCTTCTGGGATCTGCCGCTCACTCTCTGCTCCTGGTCAAATCAAACAGACCAGTAGGATGGGCAATTCTTTGTCTGGGCTCACCACCTGAGCTCCTGGTAAATGTTCCTTCCACCTTGTTGCTAGTGGAGTTCCAGCTGCCAGTGGAATTTAGATCATGGCTTGCTGAATGTCACTGGAATATCAGTCACTGCAACACCACACTGCTGTGTCCACTGCTTTCCTGTGTCTGTCAGTCTCCAGGTAACCTTCTGCTGTTGTTCTGATCTTTCCTGTTTTCTGGAATATACCCTCTCTGCTTCACATTGACTAATGTTTCTCTGTTTAAACATGTCCTTCCCCTATTCTGCCATCTTGATTCTCTCATTTAAATGTATTTTAAAAGACTTAATCAAAAGCACAGAAACTGCAAAGCTGCTAGAAGAAAATGGAGAAAAATCTCTAAAACATTGGTCTGGACTCTGGACAATAATTATAATAATATTTAAGATATGGGCAAAGCACAAATAACAAAAGAAAAAGCAAAGTAAACAAGTGCTTTACATAAAACTAAGAATCTTCTGCACAGTAAATGAAACAGTTCCTGGATTGGGAAGGAGTATTGTCAAACCATATATCTGATGAGGTTATACTAAAATATATATATAAGTACAAGGAACTCAATTCAAAAGATGGAAATAACTCAATTGAAAGATGTATCAGAGGCCAGCATTATGTGTGAGTGGGTAAAATCATAGTTAATTCTGTTAGCATATGAATGTTGGTTCAAGTTCAATCTGCTCTACTTTCTTTTTTTTTTTAAAGATTTATTTATTTTTATTACAATGTCAGATATACAGAGAGGAGGAGAGACAGAGAGGAAGATCTTCCATCCGATGATTCACTCCCCAAGTGAGCCGCAACGGGCCGGTGCGCGCTGATCAGAAGCCGGGAACCAGGAACCTCTTCCAGGTCTCCCACACGGGAGCAGGGTCCCAACGCATTGGGCCATCCTCGACTGCTTTCCCAGGCCACAAACAGGGAGCTGGATGGGAAGTGGAGCTGCCAGAATTAGACCTAGTGCCCATATGGGATCCCGGGGCATTCAAGGTGAGGACTTCAGCCGTTAGGCCATGCCGCCGGGCCCAATCTGCTCTACTTTCAATCCCATTCCTGTCAATTCACCTTGGAAAGATGAAAAATGGTTCAAGTAATTGGCCCTCTTCCACCCACATGGGAGAACTAAATGGAGTTCCAGACTCAGCTTTGTTTTGGCTTTTGTTTGCCATTTGGATATCTATCTATCATCTATCTATCTATCTATCTATCTATCTCTCCCTCTCCCCATGGCCCAACATTTCAAATGAAGAAATATTTTTTTAATTTATTTATTTTTATTGCAAAGTCAGATAAATAGAGAGAAGAGGAAAGACTGAGAGGAAAATCTTTCACCCATTAATTCACTCCCCAAGTGACCGCAATGGCCTGAGCTAAGCCAATCTAAAGCCAGGAGCCAGGAGTTCTTCTATGTCTCCCATATGGGTGCAAGGTCTCAAGGCTTTGGGCCATCCTCAACTGCTTTCTCAGGCCACAAGCAGGGAACTGCATAGGAAGTGGGGATGCCAGGATTAGAACTGGCACCCATATGGGATCCTGGCATGTTCAAGGAGAAGACTTTAGCCACTATGCCACTGCACCAGGCCCTCGATGAAGAAATATTTTTAAAAGGTCCAAAGATCCAAACAGATATTTCTCAAAAGCTAGAAATCAAGTGGCTGGCAGGAATATTTTTTATAGTTAGTGTCACAAATTACAGAAACTCAAAGTAAAACAGTAATGAAACATGTGCAGACACCTTTAATATGTCTTTGGTTTTGATTGTGCTTTTGCTGACTTTTCTAAAAAGTCTTTTCTCATTTCTGTGTCTTGGAGAGTGCTTTCCATGTTTTTCTCTAATACTTTGAAGTTTTCTGGGTGAAGAATTAGATCTTTGATCCATTTAGTGGTAATTTTTGTGTAAATTGATGGGTGGATATCTTACTTTTTACCTCTTCAGGCTGCTATCCAAATGTCCCAACAGCATTTTTTCAAGAGAATGGGCTTTTCCCCGAATTATGTTCAGTTCTGTTGTCAAATTTAGTTGACTTTGCATGTGTGGGCTCCCTGCTAGGGTTTCTATTCTGCCTCATTGATCGTCTTCTCTGTTTCTGTACCAGTGTTGGACTATTTTGATGATCACTGTCCTGTAATATGTCTTAAGTTCTGGAAATGTGATTCCTCCAGCTTAATTTTTATTCATTGGGATAGTGTTTGCTATTCATGGTCTCGTCTGCTTCCAGATAAACTTTTATACCATCTTTTTCTATTTCCAGGAGGAATGTCAGGATTTTCATTAGGGTTGGAATAAATCTGTGTATTATTTTGGTAATATGGAAATTTTGATGATCCTGCTGATCCAGTAACACGGTGAGCCTTTCCATGTTTTAATGTCTGCTTCCATTTCTTCTTTTTTTTTTAAATATTTTATAACTTTCATTACAGAGGTCTTCCACATCTTCGATTAAGTTAATTCCAAGTTGTTTAAGAATCCTCAGTGCTATTTTAAAGAGCGCTGTATTTATAATTTCTTTCTCAGGAATGCAGTTTTTGTGTATAATAGTGCCATCAATTTGTTATTAATTTTGAGTCCTGATACCTTGCCAAATTCTCTTGTAAGTTTCAATAGTCTCTTGATTGAACCTTTTGATTCTCCTGTGTAGAGAATCATGTCATGTGAAAACAGAGATGATTTAAATTCCTGATTCCTGATTTGAATTCCTGTAATTTGATTTTCTTGTCTAATAGCTCTGGCAAGGATTTCCAATAACATATTGAATAGCAGTGGTGAAAGTGGACATACTTGTTTAGTTCCAGTTTTTAGAGAAAAAGCTTCCAGTCTTTCCTTGTTTAGTATGATGCTGGTATCAGGTTATTTATACACACCTCTAATTATGTTATATAATGTTCCTTCTATGCCTGTTACTTAAGCTTTTTAGCATGAGTGGTGTTGGATTTTATCAAATGCATTCTCTGTATTTATTAAGATGATCACATGGGATTTTTACTGTATTATTATTATTACAGTGTGGTTCCTTAGGCTCTGGTGTTTACCCTCCCCCTAAAAAACCCTCTCCTCACTGATTTCTCCAAGATTATTGCAATTAAATAGTTTCTCATATGGTTTTTATTTTTCAATTTGTTGATATGATGTATCACATTTATTATTTTGTGAATGTTAAACCATCCTTGCAAGCCAGGGATCTATCCCACCTGGTCTGAGTGAATGGTCTGTCTGATATACTGTTGGATCCTGTTGGCTAGTATTTTGTTGAACATCTTAATGTCTATGTTCAATAAGGCTATTTGTTAATAGCTCTCTTTTTCTGCTTCATTTCTTTCTGGCTTTGTATTAAGGTGATATTGGCTTCATAAAACGAGTTTTGAAGGATTGCCACTCTTGGTATTGTTTAGAACAGCTGTGGGAGATTGGAGTAAGTTCTTCTTGAAGCAATCGGTACAATTCTGCAGTGAAGTCATCTGGTCTAGGGCTTTTCCTGGTTGAGAGGGATTTAATTACTGATTCAATTTTATTCCTTATAATAGGTCTATTTAGATTATTAATTGCTTCGTGATTCAATTTTGGCAGATTATGTATGTCCAAAAATCTGTCCATTTCTCCTAGGTCTTCAGATTTTTTAAAAGATTTATTCATTTTTATTGCAAATTCAGATATACAGAGAGGAAGAGAGACAGAGAGAGGAAGATCTTCTGTCTGATGACTCACTCCCCAAGTGAGTGCAATGGCTGGTGCTGCGCCGATCCGATGCCGGGAACCAGGAACCTCTTCTACGTCTCCCACACGGGTGCAGGGTCCCAACGCTTTGGGCCGTCCTCGACTGCTTTCCCAGGCCACAAGCAGGGAGCTGGATGGGAAGTGGAGCTGCCGGGATTAGAACCGGCGCCCATATGGGATCCCGGGGCTTTCAAGGCGAGGACTTTAGCCGCTAGACCACACTGCCAGGCCCACGTCTTCAGATTTATTGTCATATAGTTGCTTGTAGTAGTTCCTAATAACCTATGTATGCTTGTGATATCTGTTATTTAGTTCATGTTTTGTCTCTGATGTTATTGATTTGTAACTTCTTCCTTTTTTTGATTAGATAGGCTACTGGGAAATCTATTTTGTTGATTTTCTGAAAGATCCAGCTCTTTGGTTCTTTGACCTTATGTATTGTTCTTTTGTTCTCTATTTCGGTTTTTGGTTATTTCTTTTTCCCCACTAGTCTTGGGATTGCTTTGCTGTTGTTTTTGTAGCTCCTTCAACAGTATGGTCAGCTCATTTACTTGGTGCTGTTCTAATCTCTTGACATAAGCATTGATTGAGATGAACTTTCCAATTAACACTGAGTTGATTATCTCTCATATGTTTTTTTTTATTTCTTTAATATTCATTTATTCATTAATTACATTGCATTACATGACACAATTTCATAGGTACTGGGATTCCCCCCTCTTCACCCCAAACCCTTCCCCCATCATGAATTCCTTCACCTTGATGCATAACCACAGCTCAAGTTCCGTTGAGATTCCCTAATTAAAAGTTTACACCATACAGAGTCCAGCATCCCACTTGTCCAGTTCAAGTTCAACGGCCTCTTAGGGAGGCCCTCTCAGGTTTGTAGGCAGAGCCAGCAGAGCGTCACCTCGATCAATTAGTCTCATATGTTTTTTAAAGGTTTATTTTTAATTGGAAAGTCACATATATAGAGAGGAGGAGAGACAGAGAAGATCTTCTGTCTATTGATTCACTCCACACGTGCCTCAATCGCCTGAGCTGCGCAATCTGAAGCCAGAAACTTCTTCCAGGTTTTCCACATGGGTGCAGGGTCCCAAGGATTTGCGTCATCCTCTACTGCTTTCCCAAGCCACAAGCAGGGAGCTGAATAGGAAGCAGGGCTGCTAAGATTAGAAGCAGCAGCCATAAGCGATACCGAGGTGAGGACTTTAGACACTAGGCTATTTTGCTGGGCCCCCCATATGTTTTAATATGTTATGTTGCTGCCTTCCTTCATTTCAACCAATTTTAATATCAGCTTTGATTTATTTTACAAACCACTGTTCATTCAACATCACATTACTCAAGCTACAAGTATTTGCATATTTTGGCATATTATAACTTGTTAGTCTCCAGTTTTACTCCATGATGGTTTCAAAAGATGCATGGTATAATTTTCTTTTTTTTAATTTGCTAAGGCTTTTTTGTGGCCTGTAATAAGATCAATTCTGAAGAAAGTTTCACATACGAATGAAAAGTATGTCCTCTCAAGCATGAAAGGTTCTGTCAATATCAGTTAAGTCCATTTGTCAAACTGCCAGCAGACTCAAAGGTCACTGAAGGTAAGGCAATGATGTTCTTTGGCCACATGAAACACTGGAGACAGGCTGGTGAGGAATGTCCATTTATTCAACACGAACTCCAAACACAAATTGATGTTGAATATTTAAAAATGAGAGGAAGCTAGGGAAGGAATATTTATGGAGAACAAATTGGAAAAATGAGGAAAATACAATAATCTGAAGCAAATATAAAGGACCTTTGCCTTTCCTACAAGAGAAAGGAGGGAGAATCTTTTGACTTCTAATTTGGTTCAGCTCCATCCCAGCCTTTGCAGCCATTTGGGAAGCAAGACAGCAGATGGAAGATATTCTAAAGCTATTCTTTCATTCTCTCTCTCCACCACCCTCAAATAAATAACTACATTTTTAAAAAAACAGATGTGATTATTTATTTTAAAGGCTACTGGGACATCCAGGACAATCCACAGAGGCTTTAGTCACAACGAGTCAGCTGCACCAGAAAGGTCATATGAGGAATAAGGGAGGGAGGGGCCCTATGGGGGGCAGGGAAGTAATGGAGACTCAGCCCCTGGGAGAGCACCCACAGTACCAGAGCCAGGGTTGAGTCCCGCTCCTGGGGGCTTCCCAGCCTCTTCCAAAGAAGGAGAACCACTCAGCGTCACAGGGCGCCTGTCAGACCCACCCACTGGGGAGCTCAGGGTTACAGCTCCTGACTTTATACTGAAATATGGAAAGAGGGGTTCAGAGAAGGATGCTGGGGAGAATGAGAACATGTGGGACCCATCAATCATATTATAGAAGGAGATGTCCCGTCTATCATAGTCCAGGAAGACTCCCACTCTGCAGGGATTCTGCCTAGGGGATAGAGCTGTGTTTTCCATGGTGAAGGCAAAGTATTTATCTATAAATCTCCCTATAACCCAGAACCCCTTCTCTGGGGATTCTTTATATGGCCCTGCCCTTATCACATTCTCCCTACAGACCCCCAGAGTCCACTCGCTACCCATTTCATCCCTGATCTCTATCTCCCAGTAACATCTTCCTGATGTGATGCTCTTAAAACCCAACACACTGCAGCGGACATCTGGGTTCACACAGGAAGCCCTCCAGGTCACACTGGTTCCTTTAGCAGAGATGGCAAGGTCAGCATGGGCAGTGTCTGGATCCAGAGTGACAGACCCTGCAGAAAGAATTCCCAATCAGGCAAAGTCTTTTCTTACCTAATAAACAAGGTGCTAAACCAACTCCAAAGGACCCAGCTGCATGGGTGAGGGGCAAGGCCCTGAACCAAGGGCCTTGAGATTCAAGCCAATGGCCTCCTAACAGGAGGAGGAACCACAATGCTCTAAGAGTCAAATGTGTCACAAAGACCTGAGAACACTCATGTTTGTTCCCTGTCACCACACCCCACCACTGTTAATGGTACCAGCATCTACATCACCACAAAGAACTGAAGGAGAGGACAGAGCCATGGGAACACAGGAGGAACACCCAAGATGACCATTAAGTCACTCACAAGCCTGGAACTCTTCCTTCCGCCAATCTACAAGAGAACACATATTTATATCAGGCTCTACAGACTGCACACAGTTACTCAGCACCTGCTTAACTGAGACAGTGATGTGCAAGTGATGGGAAATGTTTGTACACACACACATACACGCAAAGCAGAGCAGAATCCTTCCTGCAAACAGCAAACATAAAGCTAACATCATAGAAATGAGAAATTGGACCCTGAGATCAAAAAACAAAAGCCATTACCCACGTTTTACTATCAACCTGTGTTAATTTCCTAGCCACAAAATCATCCCGAAACCTAGATTTATCTGAGAGTAAATTGGGGATATCAAAATTTCAATAATGTATATTATTCAATTTCATTTATATACTGAGTACTGACTAAACTTCAGGCTGCTTCTAACCCATGATGGAGGGAACACTATTGACTAGGTGGAAGACAGAGTCCGACTCCCAGAGCTGTCAGTGTTTGGATCCCAAGAACCTGAAACTATGATAGGGACAAGAGCTTTGCTGGTGGGATAAAGGTTCAGAACTTTAATTTAGAAGAGTTCACTGCATTATCCAATGGTGCTTATTCTAATCAGATGAACCCAGAAATGGTTCTCAATCTCCGTGTGCTCAATGTATGATAAAAACAAGATCTGTAAACTGCAAACATTGCTGGCTATAAAGACAGAGCACTGGGGCCCTGAACCACACCAGGCTAAAGGCTGAAAGAAACCAGACCCAGAAAGAAATATGGACTCGCATGCATTTATCCCAGTGAGACCTGTTATGATATATATTACCCCTAAAAAAGAATGAACTTTAGGCACACAAGAAATTCTACTGAAGTAGGAGAAATTGGTGTGAAAAATACCACATCACATTTTTGTTCTTGTTTTTCTTAAAAAAAAAAAAAAAAAAAGCACCAGTAAAGCTACTGATTAGGTTCTCCACAATCCACATGTGAGTGCTTGGGCCTGATACCCAAATCCAGCTCCAGCTTCAGCTCCCAATGCTTTCTTCCTGCCTGCACACTCTGGGAGGCAGCAGAAGATGAATCACATAGTTATATCCCTGCCACCCATGTGGGAGTTTAAAAACAAGTTCCTGGCTCTTGTATTTCGCCCCAGAATAGCACTGAACAATCCTGGATAATTGGATAATACGGCAATTACAGAGTGGAAAAACAAATGAGAGTGTGTTTTCATTCTCTCTCTCAATTTCTCTCTCACCACCCCCCCAATTCAGATACTTAAAAGATAACAGAATATGGAAAGGACACCTTTTATAGACAAACATTAGCATGGTTGAAGCAGAGAGGGGACATTCTAGAAAATAGTAAAGGACTGACGGAAGGCAGAGTGGCACCTGGAGACTGGCAGACATGGGAAAGCAGCAGTAACAACAATGGTGTTGCAGTGACCAGGTATCCCAGTAACATACCCAGCAGCAATCTGTACTACACCAGTGAACTGCACCAGCAACCAGGTAGGAGTTCATTGGGAATCAGCAAGTAAATCCAGGCAAGAAACTGCCTGTCCTGCTGGTTTGTTTGATTTGACCAAGAACAGAAACAAAGCAGCCAATCCCAAACTGGTAGTGCAGAAACAACATGGATTTAACAGTCCAGACACCCAACAGAGTTGATCTGGGCATAATGGTGTGTAAAGAGGCGAAGGCTATGGAGCAGAACTGTGTATGCAATAAAGTGGAAACACATTCATTTCTGGCTCAGTGATTTGCAACAATGTGACATCCTATAAGTTCCACCCAACATGAGTCCAGGTAGCCCTCAGAACTAATGGCCAGTAGATCAAGAGCTCCATGAGTGGCACATCAGGCACCCTTTTGTACAGTGTGGCAAAGGCTTTGAGACTGCAGGGACAACAATGAGCTGTGTGTGCACTGAGTTGGAAGCAAACTCACTAAGCTCAGTGCATTGCACTGGTGACCACTCATTGGAGGGAGTGGCAGAAGTGACTGCAAACAAAGATCTGGATACCAACTGAAATAACTAAATTGAATTGTAGACCTGTGAGTGACAGATCCTAGAAACCTGCCCTAATTAGAAAAACCTGCAAACCAGAAGTACAAGGACCAAGAGCAAAAGAAGAGACAGAGGCACAATGAATATTACTGAAGACTCCCCTGCAACAGAGCAAAATCCTTTGCCAACCTCATAGTTAACTGAGGAAGACATTGTGAAAATGGGGAACACAGAATTCAGAAAATTCATTATAAAGCTTCTTATCAACAATGTGAAGTACATACAGGAGTTCAAGAAATTTAAGGTGTTTGTCACACAGGAAATAAAAACATTGAAACAAAATCAAGCCAAATTATTGGAATTTTTAATGGAGCAAATTAAAAATTCAGTGGAAAGTCTCGGTAATTGAATGAAGCAAAAGAAAGAATCTCAGAATTAGAAGATATTTCCTGTCACCAGGGGAAACAAACAAAAAGCTGGAAGCAGAGCTGGATCAAGCTAAAAACAAAAAATTTTTATTCAAGAATTGAAAAGCATTATTAAAAGGCCAAATATAAAAGTTATAGGAGTCGTAGAATGTGCAAAAACAGAAGCTTGGTTTGAAAAAGGTATTTAATGAAATATTAAAGGAAAATATTATAAATCTGGAGAAAGAATTGAGAAACAACATCAAGGAAGGGCACAGAACTCCCAACAGGGCTGACCAAAAGTGATCTTCACCACAACACATGATAATCAAGCTCTCTTCAATTGAACATAAGGAAAAGAACCTTAAATGTGCACACGAAAATAAATCAGTTTTCAAACAGAGGAATGGTAATTAACCTCACAGGAGACCTCTCACAAGAAACTCTACAGAGCAGAAGAGAATGGAGTGACATATTCCAGATTCTAAAAGAAAAAATTGTTGGCCCAAGATAACATATCCAACAAAGCTTTCCTTTGTCTTTGAAAATGAAATAAAACTCTTCCACAGTCAAGAAAAGCTGAAAGAATATGCCTCTTCCAAACCTGCCCTACAAAGGATACTTAAAGATGTTGTCATGACAGAGAACAGGAATAGCATTCACCAAAACCAAAGGTAAATGCAAAGAACATCCCAGTAAAATAACAACAGACGACTAAATCAATGAACAACCCATTGCTAAAATGACCAAATTAACTACCCATTCATATTAACGCTGAATGTAAATGGCTTAAGCTCATCAATCAGGAATCATAGATTAGTAGACTAAACATAAAAACATCTATTTGTTGCCTACAGGAGAAACATTTCACCAACAAAGATCATCCTATCATACCTTATGAATTTTGATGATTTTGTTTTCATTTTCATTTCTTTAAAACAGTTTTTTCTCCTATTTCTCATCTTCACTGACTCATGTCATATAGTGACATCATTTTATTCAAGAATGTTCTTTATTTTCATTTCTTCAGTGACACATTAGTTGTTCAGTAGCATATTATTTAGCTTCATGGCATTGTAAATCTGCTTTTTTCTTCCTGTTGCTGATTTTGTTTTGTGGCTTTTCATATAAGGGGATGTACAGTAACTGTGTAATGGAGACTATCATAACAAGTAGCATATTACTTAACTTCATGGTTTTATAAATTTCTATTTTTCTTCCTGTTGTTAATTTTACTTCGTGGCTTTTCATTTTAGGGTAGGAGTAGTAACTACGTAATGGAGCTATCAAACCCAGATGTGAGGATAGATTGCAGTATTTGTCTCTATTCCCAGATCAAAGATGGACTCCCAATGAAACTGCTGAATATATCTTGACAATGGAATGTGGGACTCTCTGCCATTGTCCATGCTTGCAATGATGGACTTAACAACTATTTATGAAGAATGATGTTATTGTAATAATATAGGGGAACTCAGGATGGAGGATATTTGGGGAGGGGGTAAGGGAAAACCAAGGAGCTATGACACTGTATTATATAATAATAATAATTTCAACAATGGGAAAAAAACGAGAAGCAAGTATTTTCAGCCTAGTGGTTCAATTCCAAATACTGACTTCAACTTCATTTGAGTATGCAGACCCTGAGAAGCAGAAATGAGGGGTTGGAAAACTGACATCACATAGGAATGCTGGACAGAGTGGCCAGCTACTGGGTTTGATCTTGCCCAGCACTGCTATTGACAGAAGATGGGGAGAGAACTAGCAAATGTGCTGGCTCGCTCTCTCTCTCTCTCCCTGCCCTCATTCAGCCACTCCCTGCCTATCAAATAATCCATCCAGAATCTCAGGATGCTGCACATAATTTCAGATATTTCATAGGTACCAACACAGAAATCTATCCACAAACAGCCCGGACTGTCTGATTCCATATTTAGAACATTTACTCAGAGTAACTCATTCCTCAGCAACCAAAGATGTGTAGAGGAAGACACACAGCTTGAACAGAGGTCAGAGCATGAAACAAAAAGAGCAGCATCCAAGAGGACCAAGAAGAGACAGGAAAGCAAAACTGCTACTTGCAGCATAGCGATCTGGGGATAAGAGGGTCTAGAATTAACAACCCTCTTAGTGACATCTGAGGTATAACAGGCGGGTGTGGCTTCCAGCATCTTCTAGAGACCAGCAATTCCTGATCTGGAGAGCTGTCATCCTGTTGCTCTCTCACTGTAATCACGACACCAGTGAAAGATCAACTAAACAAGGACTTTCAGAGGGTGTCACTAAACAACAGTGACCTGCAGTAGACGGAGATCCCAGAATGCAGGAAGAGCTGTGCTCCCAAGGACACGTCCCTGCTGTCCTCCCATGGAGGCCACAACAGGGACAGGGAGACGGGGCACCCCTCTCTCATGCCAGGGGAAGTCCAAAGACAGATGAAGGGCAAGGCAGGGCAGGAGAGGACAGGTGGCAGAGGAAATGTCAGTTCACTTACCAGCATACAGCTGCGCCTTCCTCCAGGCTGAAAGAAAACACACCTGTGAGATCACAGCCACCACCTGCTCAGCCCCTGCCTGCCCTCTGTGCTGAGGAGAGAGACAGCAGGAGGAGGGAGGCTACACAGGAGAGGCCTACTGCGGTGTCAGACAGCAGAACTATGGAAAATTCCCTGGGCAGAGATCAGGAAGTCTGACTACAGGTGCACTTGCACCCCTTACCCTTGCTTTGTGACATGTGACTATCAACTCCCTGTCCTGGGCCTCAGAACCCACAACTTCCTATGTCATTTACTCCTCAGTGATGCTTATAAGAAAAAAAATGAAGTGTATATGACCTTAAAAATTAATGAAAAGCATAACTGACTTTGTGACAATTAGTTATCAAATAGTGTTTCCAAGAAACAGATTTGAATACAAAAGGAGAATAAGGGACTGACTCCGTAGTATAGCACATTAAGCTAACACCTGCAGTGCCATCATCCAACATAAAGTACAATTCAAAACCAAGTAGTTCTGCTTCTGATCCAGACCCCACCTGATGCACATTGAAAACCAGAAGAGGGAAGTCCAAGTGCTTGGGCCATTGCACAAAGGTAGTAAACCAGGAAGAAGCTCCTGGTCGCAGCCTTTTGTGGAGTGAACAGAAGGCGGAAGACATCCCTTTGACTTTCACTCTCTATAATTCATTCAAACAAATAAAATAAATCCTTAAAAATAAGAATGAAACCAGAATGAGAAGACCCACCATCCTTATACAATATTTCTGGAGAGAAGCATCAGTACTCACAGAAATATTCATCTCCCTTCACATCCCCATACCTGGTCAGCAGCCCAGTCCTCTCCCTATCCATTCTCAAATGTACCTGCGAGAAACAGCAGAGAAATGGCTCCCCGGTGGCATTTTGGGAAGCAGATGGGAGCTCACACTCCCAAGAATCAATGAACCATTCATCTCTATCCCACCTCTCATGAAATCTAGAGCATCTGCTTTTGGCTTCCTGGTGCAAGCCAACGGATCAATGCATTGAAGGCCAAACATTAACAACACTCATAAGGAAAATGGGACACAATTGGAGTAAAACCCAGGATGCAGTATGTTCTTCTTGGTACATTTCACACCCTTGTCCTAAAGCATAGACAGAAAACAGTTGCACAGATGAGAAAAAGCACTGTGAGCAGGTCTCTACCTCCCACCACCAAACACTGCAGTCAGCAGAGAAGGGCCTGTGTCTAGACAGAAACAAGGAGGGGATACAGCTGGGCTCAGGAGGGACAGGAAACCTCAGCACATCTCGAAAGTCACTCACCAGCCTGGTACGCTGCCTTCCTCCTATCTGAAAAGCACACACAGGAAACAAGTGAACTGAGAGCCACAGTGTCCTCTCCAAGGGACACAGAGTCAGGAGGGAGAGCAGAGCTTACCGAATTCTGCCTGGAGCTCATCTGAAAGAGAGTGGAAACATCATGAACTCAACTCCAGGAAGAAGAGAGAAAATGTGCCCTCTCTGGTGGGGGAGCAGTTTTTTGACTCCTGCCTACAACATCGGCCATCCCATCTCAATGCCATTCAAGTACATGTTGTTTCATCAGAAGCAGTTTCCCGCTAGTCACTGTGGGAAAGCAACCATATGGGCCTTGCTTGGATAAAATTAAAAGCTCTTACCTTTGGCCTTTCCTAGCCACAGGTATTATGCCCATTTGAAGAAAGAAAAATACACTTAAATGGAATATTTCTCTCTCTCTCTCTCTCTCTCTCATATATGATTATATAAATATACTTATATAAGTTTATATATATATATGTGTGTGTGTATTTCCAAATAATATTTTTAAATCTTCAAGGTAAATAAATTTTCAAAAGAAAATAAAAAAGAACCAGTTTCTCAGATCGGGCCAAAGCACAGGTCCTGCTCTGCAGCAATTTGAATGGCCAAGAGCAATCTCCTCAGGGACCTTTACATTTGACACTGTAGCCATTAGACTTCTGCCAGCCACCCTCCATAGATTTGTTTTTCTCTTTAATAATAAATCCAGTTTGTCTATGAATGCCTACCCTTTCCCTTTCTCTGTTCTGCATGTAATTCCAAACATTCTCTGTGTTCTACAAAAGTTCTGACTCCAGACCCACCCACACCTCCATACTTCTTCCCCTTTTACCCCATCTTTTCTGTTCCTGCACAGCACCTGCTCTTTGCCTGATGTCCTGGATGCCCCCTGGAGCTGCACTCATAGACACAGGTCATTCAAGGTTGTCCCTCTCAGCACAGCTCCTGCCCCCACTCTGCCTGGCCCTGCCCTGCCTACCTTTGGACTTCAGAGCCTCCTCCTTTGCCTGCTGGTCTTCCTCCTTAGCCCGTTTCAGATCCTTCTGTCTCTGCCTCTCCCACACCTTTGCAAAGTGTTCTCTCTTGGTGACAAAGCCAGCCACACCCAGTAGCAGCACCAGCACAGTCAGGCTCACAGCAAAAGCTGCCTTCCAAGGAGAGGCCTGAGGAAAGAAGGGCTCTGTGCCCAGCAGGAGAGCCAGTCAGGGGTGCACCCCAGGCCCACCCAGCACACCAGGGACACCACCCTCTCCAACCCTGCTTGGAAGGACAGACAGCACTGACCTGGGATTGGGATGGCCATGACCTTCTCCTGGCCCAGGATGGGATTGAGGATGGAACAGGTCACATCCCCTGCAGAGCGGTCTCTCACCACCACAGCAGCCTCCACGCTGAACAGCCCTGCTGCATCTTGGGTGTGGACCTCAAAGAACTCCAGGAACTTCTCTCCGCGGACGTCTCTCCACTGCACCTGTGGCTTTGGGAACCAGCCTGAAACCTTGCAAACCACACGAACTCCATCCTTCTCTGGTCCTTCAATGTGCACTTGTGGGGCAGAGCCCAGGCCTGCAAGAGAGGAGCTGTGGAGGTCTTGGAGACCCATGTGGGGCACATGGTCTCAGCAAGGTTCTAGTGTTGCCCACTTTCAGAAGGAGCCACTTGTGTTGCATTCTGGGGACGCCATGGAAAGGTCATGCCCTGAAGGAGACCAAGAGCCCTGGGACCCCTGGGAGGCATGCGCTATGGTACTTTTATTACTGAGGGTCAGAGACAACAGTAGATGTTTCTTCCCAGGACTGCATCCTCAATTTCTAGTCTTCATCTCACACACCTCAAAAGCATCTACTTCTATCCCAAAGCTTCTCTTTTAAATAAATCACTTTCAAAGTTGTATACCTCCTCAACTTCTTTGCCTCATATGTACATCACTATGAACTACCTCAACCAGGTTTCCTTAAAGACTCTTAGAACTAAACATTTCAGAAACAAATACACAACGTTGACTCATTTGTGATAGAGCTTGTCCTCTACCAAATTCCTCACACTCTGACTCTGGTGTTGGTCATGTGATTTATTTGGACAGTAAGAGATTAATGTGACAACCAGAGGTTTGAAAAATGTTGGGGCCATTGGCTTTGCCTCAGCATTACTCTGGTATCTTCCACATTTTGACCTGATTTCTCTGCAATACTCCAAGCCCCAAGGTCTTTGCCCTTAGGACAGACACATCCTGTCCGAAGGACTGCTTGATTAATTATGATTGGCCATGGTCAGCAGCCTGTGCAGGCCCACTGCCTTCTTATGTACAATCTAGAGGGGACTCTTGGAATCTCACTGCAGTACTCAGGTGCCTGCACAAGTGTTTAGGCTGAATGATCTTTCCTGTTCACGGTGAACAGTGTTACTCCAGGACAGACTATGTCTTGATTGCAATATAGTCATTCTTGCCATCTCCACCTCCTCCAATGGCCTCCTGGTGTGCCAAGAGTAAATCTCACACACACTCCCATGCCAAGGGTTTCACTCTGGGTACCTCCCTGTAGTAAATACTGTGCCTCCAGAAACATATAAGACACTATACCTACATCTTTTCAGCCATGCTCAAATCATCCATAAAGCCACACATGCAACGCTGTGTAACCGCACAGTTACCTTCACTCCCCACCCCATATCCTGATCCCCAACTCCTGGTGCACTTGTCCCCTCCTAATATCATCTGTTTATTTATTAATCTTGCTTTTTCTAGCTCAGTCTCTGGAATATACACTCCAAGGGCAAGGACCTTTTCTTTACTGACCTTGGTGCCTAGAGCAAGGCATGGCACACACAAGGAGCTATACATATGGGATTAATATTGACGTGGTTGGCTGAGCTTCTGTCCCTGTTTCTGCCTCATTCCCTATCCAGCATGCTGTTAGTGAGTCAGGGAAAGCTGTGGAAAATGACGCAGGACTTGGAGCCCTGCACCTACACAGGAGACCTGTAAAAATCTTCTACCTCCTATTTCCACTGCATTGCAGTCTAATGAATGAACGGGTGGGGAGAAGATCTCTCTTTCTCTTTCTCTCTCTCTCTCTTTCTCTCTCTCTCTCTCTCTCTCTCCCTCCCTCCCTCTCTCTCTCTCTCTCTTTGCCTGCCTTTGAAAAACAAATGATATTTACTTTTTAAGATTGGTATTTCAAATATAAATCAGTAAATGAACTGGCTCTTTCTCACATACAAAGTGAAACGTTAAATTGCATGAGTTTCCTGCCAAAACCAATCTACCCAAGGTCTGTGTCCAGAATACAGACCAAGATACCAACCTGCCACCTTCAGTTCTAAAATGTCTTCTTCATAGTAATCTCCCTTCTGGAAAAAGCAGGTGTACTTCCCATTGTCTGAAACCTGGATGTTCCTGATGCGCACAGCAGCCTGCCCCAGGGAAAGGAAATCCCTCACCAGTGAGGTCCGCCCTGCATACTGGGGCATCAGCTCCTCATTCTGCTCCTGGCCGTTCTGATAGACGAGCACTGCTTCCGAGAACTTGGAACGGAACCACCGCAGCTCCATGTCCTCTGCATTCATGGCTGGTGACAGGGAGCAGGGCAGAGTGGCATCACCACCCAACACTGCCACTATCGGGTCGGTTGGACCAGTTACCAGGAATTCATCTGTGGACGCAAACACAGGGCAGAGAACACTGAGAGACATAGACCAAGGACAGACACACAGACCATCAGGAGGGGGAACAGACAGACTGGGAACAAGTGCTGAAGGTGGGACCCCAAGGATGAGGATTGAGCAGTGATGACTCTGCATCTAGATAGGATCTCAGACCATGAGTACATGGCCCAGAAATGACATCATGGATCACCTCAATTGCCTGGCTACTGGCCCCAGGCTGTCCCATGAGAAGAAAACTCTACCCCCATGGGTCTCACTCCTGAGCATACACCAGAATCAAAAGTCAGACTGTAAAACTCAAATCCCAGACCCTATCCTCATGGTGCACGTGTCTGGAATGAGTACAGAAATTTCTAAGCACCCCCCGGTAGCTGACACTGTTGCTCTAGAAACCACACTTGGAGAGCCACAGCTCTGACTTGGTGTGTGTGAGGACATCCTGGACACTGACCACAGCACACATCTGAGGCTTCTTCAGAACTCCTAAATCTTTCAGCCACACCCTTAGAAATGTCCACTCCCACATCTAAGTGTATTGCTTCTACACATATTAATCTTACCCACTAAGTTTGAAGTTAATCTAAAACAAACTCCAAGGATATTTCTACAGTAATCCTGCCCTTGGGGCCAGCACTGAGTATAGCTAATAAGGCAGCCAACTGGAACACCAGTATCTCATATTGGAACCTGTTCGTGTTCCTGCTTCTCTGCTTCTATTCAGTTCCCTGATAATGTGCCAGGGAAAGTAGCAGAGGATAGCCTGAGTGCATGTGCCCTGCACCCGTGTGGGAGGCCCAGAAAATGCTTCTGGCTTTAGACCAGCCCAGCTCCAAGCATTGTGGCTATATGGGGAATAGAACAACAAATGAAAAACATCTCTCATTCTCTCTCTCTCTCTCTCTCTCTCTCTCTCAAATTCTGCCTTTTCAAATAAGATAAACTTTAAAGAAAAAAGGGAGGAAAGGAGGTCAGTCATTATCTCTACGTCCTCACCCTTGGCATCTGAGCCTCGTGACAGAGTCAAGGGAGCACCCTGCTGCAAGACAAGTTACCATGTGCCAAGATACATATGCCAGGGGCCCCCTCAGCACTGCGCTGCTCCACCCTGGCCCAGCCAACCTCGTCTCTCACCAAGTGAAGGCAGAAGACCAGGCACATGGCTCTCTCTCCAGTACAACATTTGAGATCTGCATCCCTACTCTGCCAAGAGCACTTCTGTTCTCCAGTGTCCCCAGGCCCAGCAGCTGCACCCCGTATTGTCCTGATCATAGCTCCTGCTTCTCCTCCCCAGAACCAGTATGCTCTGCTGCTCATACCCAGGCACACTGCAGCCTCTCATAGGCTGCCTCTGTGGAACCATCTTTCATACATATCCTCACAGCTAACCCCTACCCCACATCCTGATCCGCTCTCTGTCTGCACTGTCTGTCTCACTAAATGCGGCTGCTACCCTCATACACCTCCTGCACCCCTGCCTGCAGGTTCCCTGTTCTACCTTGTTTTCCCATACTCGTTTCCTTTCACAAACACAGGCCTAAGAGCTGCTCACTGTCCCTGCTAGAAGGAAAGTCCCAGAGGGAAGAGCACAGCTCTACTGAGGGGCTCCCAGACAGCACTGGCACAGAGTGGACACAATGACATGGCTGGGGGGAACAGTGACTGCTGAGCATACCTGGACAGGAAGGAAACCAGCAATTAGGAAAATGTGGTCTTTAAGCTTTTGATGCTTACTTTTTAAACACATATCAGAAAAATCCTTGGGCACTTGTCAAGATCCCTCAAACTCCTTGATGTTTATTGACTAGCCTTAAACATGTAACAAGCCTCAGGGTTTGGGAGCACCATCCTCTTTCAGACCTGGGCCTCCACACCTTATCCCATCCTACAAGAGAGCATCAGGTCCTCCTCCAACCCCAGGGAGGATAGACGGGGACACACTTACCTGCAGAGCCCCATGTGGACAGCTGCACAAGGAAAAGCAGTGAGGGGAGACTGCATAGCAGAGTGGGGCGGTAGCCATGTTCCATATCCTCAGAGCTAGGAGATGGGAAGGGGAGGAGACAGCTGGACCTGCAGACAGAAGCAGGAAGCAGGTTCAGCACAGATGGTCAGTTAGGTGGTAACAGAAGGGTGAGGGTCACCCCATCATCCTTGACAGATGACGGTATCCCCTACAGGATCTTCAAGCCAACCTCATGGAATCCAGGGGGCCCTGGAGATAGGAGCGCCTCAGATACAAACCCAATCCTCACAGAACCCATGTGCTCATCACAGGCACCCAGCAGCCTGTCTGGCTTTTTGCCTGTGATGTCAAATTACTTGGAATCCCAGTCCAGCCCCTTCCTGCATGGACCCAGAACAGACCCCACATTCAACAGGTACCCAAATAATTACCCAATGACAGGTGAATCCCCACTGTCTATGCAGGATGATTTCTCCATGAGCATTTAAGGAC
The DNA here is from genome assembly GCF_030435755.1 of Ochotona princeps. NCBI lineage: Eukaryota > Metazoa > Chordata > Mammalia > Lagomorpha > Ochotonidae > Ochotona > Ochotona princeps. Next base: position 114,854,522 of record NC_080832.1, read on the forward strand.
CCTGGAGTGAGGCCACAGAGACAAGGACGTGAGCCATGGTCAGAAAAAGATCCCATCCACTGCTTGTAGGAGAAAGAGGAAGAGGGCAGCTTTGGTCCTGGAAGGACAGGTTCAAGGGCTCCTCTACTGGGCTCCATGTAGCTCAGCCATGATGTCGCCACTTCAGGCACAGTCCTTGACATTTCTTGCTTATTTTCTTATTGGCCAAACAAGAGGTAGCAGCCTCACCCACAGTGCAGTTAGAGTGACATGACTTTGTATTAAAACAGTTACAACATAAAATTAGAACAGAATGTAAGGGCCAGTGCTGTGGTATAACTGGTTATGCTGCCACATTGCATATGGATACTGGTTCCATTCCCAGACACTCCAGTTTAGATCCAGTTACCTAGTAACATGATTGAAAAAACAGCAGAACTTGGCCCAAGTGCTCAGGAAACTGAAAGCCATGCAGGAAACCCAGGAAAAAACTCCAGGCTTCCGGTTTCAACCTGATCTAGTCCTGGTGATTGCAGCCATTTGGGGAGTAAACAAGCAGATACATATATCTCATTTTCTCTCTAGCTGTGCTTTAAAGTAAATAAATGAAACTTTTTAAAATAGGGAAATTAGAAAGAGGGAAAGAAAGAAAAAATATGAAGGAAGGAAAGCAGGTAGGAACAAATGAATGAACAATGGAAGGAAGAAAGGAGAAATGTAGTCCTAGATGGTAAGAAATAGAATTGAAAGAAATGAATAAGGACACATGGCATACTAAGGTTGTCCTGGGTCTTCCTGGGTCTTATCTACTTCCTGGATAAGTGAGACTTGTTCCAGCCGCCCTCTCTTGCCACCCTGTTCCTCTCAACATTCTCAGGCTCTTCCCAGGCAGCTGCTCCCTCTCTCCTCTTCCTCCCTCACAGGTGTCCTCAAACCAGCTTACCTGCTCCTGTTTGTCTCCAATGTGAACGGCTGTAACTTCCTGCAGGATCTCTAAACGCATCACATCCAGAAACTTCAGAGCCACAGAGACCCCAGAAGCCAGGATATCTACTCTCCAAGGTGCCACCTGCCCTCAGAGTCACTGAGTCCACTTCCAGGTCAACTGCTGGGCTCAGGGCTCCTACTCTGAGGATACCATGGGCTCCTAGAAGACCATTGCAGCAGAGTGGGCACAGCTGCAGCAGCCTCTGCAGAGCCTTTGCCCCGAGGTCCACTGAGCCCTCCCAGCCACGAACGCCAGCCCCTCTCTTGGTTCTGCCACTATCTAAAGTGAAAGCTATCCCAGCAACCTGAGCAGGAAATGCCTGCCCTGTGGACTTTGTCCCCTGCTCTAAGCATAAGCAGTTACATGGATCACCCAACCAACAGCTTTCCTGGGTGTGGTGGCAGCACAGGCTTGCACAGCTCAAGCAGGCCTTCAGACCCTCCTCTCAGTCACCACCTCCACTGTACATCAGGGAAACTTCCAAGTTTCTGAAATGTTGGAGACTTTTAAAGAAACAAAGTAGCAGCAGCAGTAGCTAAATCTTATTCAATGTGTATTAACTGTTAGGATTTAAACTACATGCATTAGATTCCTGCTACCTTCTTATCACACCTGTATTGAAAGGTAGAGTTGCAGGGAGACTGCAGCCTCTAGATTCCCCAGCTCTCCCTCCCAGCCCAGCCCTGCCCTAGTTCCAAACAACACAAAGTGAGAAAGAGCTAGCAAAAGGGACATGGATTCTAGGGTCTCCACTTGATATATTGCCTGGAAGCTCCTCTCACGCTACAGACCAACCCTTCGCTCTGCTTATCAGGGAACAGAGGCAGTGCCCAGCCCAGGTCATAGTTTCTGTAAGACACACGAAGGGCCCTAAGAGCTGGGCAGGAGGGCAGCAAGCAGCAATCCTCCCCTTCCAGCCCCCCAAGACCCCAGCCCAGCAGCTGTAACATTACTTTGTTCACTGAGCCACCAATGATTTCTTGCTCAAACTACAGTATACCTTGGATTACTACCTTAACTTCCTTTTAAAACTTCTTATCATGCTTATCATTTATCTGCTTCAAGTGTTTTTAAAACAACTTCAATTACACACCTAAGACAAAGAAAGTTTAATGAAAATTGTATTAAACCTACTATGATTTTAAAATGTGATCAATAATAGAAGTTATTAACCATTTTTACTAATATAGATTCATTTGCTTATTTCTTCATAAGGCAGAGTTACAGAAAGAGATCTTTCAACTGCTGCTTCACTCCCCAGCCTGGATGAAGCCAAGAGCCAGGAACTCTGTCCTAGTCTCCCATGTGCAACAGAGACTCAAGTCTTTGAACTTCCATTGCTGCCTCCCAGGATGCATTCACAGGAAGCTGGATTGGAATGGAGGTTCTGGAGCTCTTACTGACACCAGGGGTTGCAAGGCCCCAAGGTACTAGACAACAACATCTGGCCAAAAACTTTTCTAAAAGGTGCAATCTTGCAAAAAGGAATGCAAAGATTCATTCCTTTTACATTGTTAAGAATACTTCATTGGGACATCTTGTATTACAGAAAAATATCTAGAAATGTTTTATAATCATGGATGTTATTCTCCTATCCATTGTTTAGTATGTAAGATTTCCTCCCGTTCTAATGGATGCTTCTTCATTTTGTTGCTTGTTTCCTTTGCTGTACAGAAGCTTCTTAGTTTGATATAGTCTCATTGATTTGTTTGGCATTGACTGACTCTGCCTTTGGTGACTTTTCTAAAGTCTTTGCCTATTCCTACATCTTTTAGAGTATTTCCTATATATTCCTCTAATAATTAGGTGGTTTCTGGTACAGGTTTAATCCTTTATCCATTTAGAGCTGATGTTTTATATATATATAATGTGAAAGGTGTAGTGTTATTTCTTACATCTGCAAGCAGACATCTAAAAGTCCCAAAATCATTTGTTGAATAAACCAATCTTTTTTCCCTGATTATGTTCAGTTCTCTTATTGAGGATTGGCTGACTGGCTGTACATGTGTGGGCTCATTTCTTGTGTTCTGTTCTGTTCCATTGATCTTTTGCTCTGGTTTTCTACCGGTTTGAGATTGGACAACCACTACCCTGTATTATGTCTTGGGGTCTACAGTTGTGATTCTTCTCACTTTATTTTTATTTTTCAGGATAGCTTTGGCTATTTGTGTTTCTTTGTATTTCCAGGTGAATTTTTATGCCAATTTTCCAACTCTGAGAAGAATGTTATTGGCATTTTGATTGGGATTGTATTGAATCTATAATTACTTGGAGTAATATGGACATCGTGATGATGTTGATTCTACACATCCAGGAACATGGTAAACTTCCCCATCTTTTAATGCCTTATTTCATTTTTTTAAATGTTTTTTGATTCTCATCATAGAAGTCATTGACATATTTGATTAGGTTAATTCCAAGGTAATTAAGATCCTCCTCTATTATTTTCAAAGGAACTGTTCAAACAAATATTTTCTAAGCCATGGAGATGTTTGTGCATATTAAGGTAATCAATTATGTTTATTGATTTTGCACCTTGCTACTTGCAAAACTCTCTTATGAGTTCCAATAGTCTCATTGTTGACTCTTTTGGTTCTTCTATATATAGAATCCTGTTGTGCAAAAATGTATTATTTGACTACCTCATGTCCCATTTGAATTCCTTCAATTTATTTTTCTTATATTTAAGATGTATTTATTTTTCATGGGAGGGCAAGTTTACAAACAGAAGAAGAAAGAGACAGCGAGAGTGAGAGAGAGAGAGAGAGAGAGATCTACCATTTGTTGGTCCACTCCACAAATGACTGAATCGGTAGAATTCATCTATTCCTGGACTTTTTTTGTTAGGTGGGATTTAATTGCTGAGTCAGTCTCCATCCTGGTTATAGGTCCATTTAGGTTTTTAGTTACCTCTTTGTTAAGTTTTGGTAAATGGTTTGTGCCCACAAATCATTCTATTTCTTTTAAGTCTTCTGATTTGTTGGAGTATAGTTGCTTATAATAGTCCCAGACCATTCTATGAATAAGTTAACCACTGTTGTGTTTCCTGATTTTATTGATTTGTGTCTTCTCCCTGTTTTTTTTGTTGTTGTTTTTTTTTAAGTTGGGCTAATGCCAATTTTTATTGATGTTCTTGAAAAACCAGCTTTTGATTCACTGATCTTTTGCATTGTTCTTTTGGTCTCTGTTTGGTTTATCTTCTTCCTTATTTTGATTATTTCCTTTTTCTGCTAATCTTGGGATTATTTTGCTGTTGTTTCCCTAGCTCCTTTAGATGTACAGTTAGATCATTTAGCTGGTGTCATTGTGACTTCCTAATGCAGATATTGATTGCAGTGAACTTTTCTCTCTCTTTTTTTTTTTAAGATTTATTTCTTTTATTACAAAGTCAGATATACAGAGAAGAGGAGAGACAGAGAGGAAGATCTTCCGTCCAATGATTCAGTCCCCAAGTGAGCCGCAACGGACCGATGCGCGCTGATCTGAAGCCAGGAACCAGCAGCCTCTTCCAGATCTCCCACATGGGTGCAGGTAGCCAAGGCTTTGGACCATCCTCGACTGCTTTCCCAGGCCACAAGCAGGGAGCTAGATGGGAAGTGGAGCTGCTGGGATTAGAACCGGCGCCCATATGGGATCCCAGGGAGTTCAAGGCGAGGACTTTAGCCGCTAGGCCATGCCGCCGGGCCCGAACTTTTCTCTTAACATTGCCTTGACTGTGTCCCACAAGTTCTGATATTCTGATATGTTATGGTGATTCTTTCAAGCATCTCAAGAATTTTTTTATTTCCCCCTTGATTTCTTCTATAACCATTTTTGATTCAGTGAAATGGTGCTTAGTTTCCAAGTATTTACATATTTTCTGGAGTATTTTTACTTGCTGGTCATCAGTTTCACTATGTGGTAACCTAAGAAGATGCATGAGATGATTTCATTTTTTTTTTAATTTTCTGAGGGGTTTTTGTGTGTGTGTCTGTGTAAGAGATGTAACATGATCAGTTCTGGAGAGGATTCTGTGTATTGATGCAAAAAAAAAGTGTATTCTGTGTCTATAGAATGAAAAGTTCTGTAGTTGTCAAGTAAGTCCCTTTGTTCTATTGTCTGGGTGAGCTCTTAGGCTTCCTTGCTGTGTTTCTACTTGCTTGATCTGTTCATTGAAGTTAGTGGGGTATAAGATTGCTCACTATTGTTATATTAGAGTCTATATCTCCCTACAAATCAGTTAATATTTGTTTCATGTAGCTGGCTGACCTGGCATTTCGTGTATATACATCCATTATTATTATTTCTTCTTGCTGAATGGAACCCCCTATTATTATGTGGTATACTTCTTCACCTCTTTTAATGCTTTTCATTTTGAATTCTACATGATCTGATACTAGCATGGCTACACAAACCTTTTTATCCTTTCCCTTAGCAAGGAATATCTGTTTTTATCCTTTCGCTTTCAGTTTCTTCTTAATTTCACTAGTAAGATGTGTTCCTTGTAAACAACAGAGAGATGGGTTCTGTTTTTTATTTATCTGTCAATCTATGTCTATTGATTGCTGAGCTTAAACCATTTGCGTTCCAGGTTCATACTGAAAAGTAGTGATTTGTTCTTGTTATTTTAGCACTGGGTTTCTCACAATTTCATTTAGGTTTCTTTTCTGGTTTTATTGAGATGATCTCCTGTCTTTTTACCTTTGGACTTGGTACATGCAATTATTTTTTTCTGCTGGTAGCACATCTCTAAGCAATATTTGCAGGTATGGTCTGGTAGAGACCAAGTCTTCCAATTTTAGTTTGGGAGATTTTGTATTTCCTTTTTAAATATAAATGAAAGTTTTTGTAGATATGTTATTCTACACTGATAGAATTTTTGTTTTTGTTTTTGTTGTTTTCAGTATCTGGAATATGTCACTCCATTCTCTTCTAGCCTGTAAAGTTTCATCTGAGAGGTCAACTGTGAGTCTAATTGGGCTACTTTATAAGTTACTGGAATTTCTTGTGTGTATATTTAAGTACCTTTTAGTTATGATCAATCAAAAAGGATTGATTATGATGTGTGATGGCAAGGATCTAATTTAGTCAGGGTTCTATGTCTTTCCTATATTTGGTTTCCACTTTCTTTCTCGATTTCAAGGAAGTTCCATTTATTATTTCATTGAATATATTCTTTAACTCAGTTTTTCTTTCCACACTTTCAAAAACTCCTATGACTTTTTGCTTTTTTCTTTTCTTTTTTTAAATTTCCTTTATTTTATTAATTACATTGCATTATGTGACACATCTTTATATGCACTGGGATTCCCCCCCCCGCCCCTCCCCAAAACCTCCCCCCACGGTGGATTCCTCCACCATGTTGCATTACCACAGTTCAAATTCAGTTGGGATTCTTTCATTGGAAGTATTTACCAAGCATAAAGTCCAGCATCTTATTGTCCAGATAAGTTCAACCGTTTCTTGGAGAGACCATCTCTGGTCTGAAGGTAGAGCTGGCAGAGTATCATCCCAATCAATTAAAAGCCCCAACATAACATCAGCAACAATTTACAATGTTATGGTGTTAAATGACATGATATTGATTACCCAATATGTTAAAAGGAAAATGCAGGTTCTCAACCACAACCTGTGACTTCTTCATAGACATTTCAATTTTGGTTTATATTTAACCGTGTTCTCAGAATAAATTGGATATTTAAACCCAATTTGTTGTACAAGGTATCTCAAATCCAAATAGAATTTATTCATATTCAAAGTTAATTTAAAACCAATGAAAAATTTTAATGACAAAAACAATTATTTCATACTATAATATGACCTATCCTAAACCAGTTCAAAAAACCATCAGCATTCAACATCCTCTGTATGGACATAGGGCAAGAACCACCAGTCCTCATAGCCACAGGAAAAGAAAGTCCCAGAGGCATCAGGGACTCCTCTGAGGGCCTTCTCTCACAGGGAGTCTGCAACCCCAAGAGGGTCACACTGAGGAGTCAGGTCAGGGAGGGGCCTTATGAAGGGTAGGAAAGTAATGGAGACTCAGCCCCTGGGGGAGCACCCTCAGCACCAGGGCCCAAACTGAACCCTTCCCCTGGGGGTCTCACCGTTTCCTCCAAAGGGGAATCACTCAGGACCACAGGGAGCCCCTCAGACACACCCACTGGGGAGCAGATGCTCAGGGACACATCTTGTGACTTAAGCATAAAGTATGGGTACAGAGGTCCAGAGAATGAAGCTGGGGGGAAGGAGAAAATGTGGGACCCATCTGTCATATTATAGAAGGAGATGTCCCCTTCACTGTAGTCCAAGAAGATCCCAACCCTGTGGGGATCCTGCCTAAGAACTACAGGGTTTAATTTGTCAGGACATGCATGACAAATATTATAAAAAAATTTCACAACCCAGAACCCCTTATCTGGGGATGGTATATATGAGCCTGTCCTTGTCACCTTCTCCCCACAGACCCCAAGACCCCATTTTTTTATCATTGCGGCCTTGACCTCCACCTCCCAGTAACATCTTCCTGACGTGATGCCCTCAAGGCCCAACACACTGGAGTACTTCCAATAACCCAATCTTCTGCCCTTACAGGTCACACTGGTCCTTTCAGGAGAGATGGCAAGGTTGGTATCAGCAGAGTCTGGATCCAGAGTGACAGGCCCTGCAGAGAGAATTCTCAACCAAGTAAGGCCCATCTTTCCCCATAACCAGGATGCCCACCCAACCCTAGTGCCCCTACTTGCATGGGGAAGGGACGAGGCCAGTGAGCTAAGGGCCCTTGAACTCAAGCCCATGACCTCCAAACAGCAGGAGGAACCACAATGCTCTGAGAGTCAAATATGTCACAGAGACCTGAGGAGCACACCCAACTTCGTTCCTTATAGATCCCACCCCACCACTGCTGATGGTGCCAGAATTTCCATCATCACAGGGAACTGAAGGAGAGGTAAGTACTGTAGGAACAACAAGAGGAGCACCCAGAAAGAACACAAAGTCACTCACAGGCCTGGAACTCTTCCTTCTGCCAATCTGTAAGAGAACACACATTTATATCATGGTTTGCACAAGACTATATACATTATGGCAGCTGTTCTCCTGAAACAGTGATGGGAGAATGAAGGGGAAATGTACTAGTACACATTCAGATGATTCAGAGCTTCTTTCAAACACACACACACACACACACACACACACACACACACACACACAATGCAACAACCTTCCTACAAAAGCCAAACATGAAGCTAATATCCCAGGACTAAGAAACTGAACTCTGACCTCAACAACAAAAAAGCCATTACCCAGATTTCACTATCAACTAGTGCTAATCAATTTTCTAGACACAAAACCATCCTGAAAGCTAGATTTATACTTAAGAGAAAATCAGGGAAATCAATATTCCAAGCCCCTCCATTCCCTTTGCAGTGTACTAAGCTGAACTTACATTTTGCTTCTAACACATGGGTACAAAGTATCTTTACAACATGCACATGAGAAAATGGGGAACCAAAAGCTCCCTCATACTATGGAGGGAGATGGAGGGTCTCAGAGCTGTCCAGAGAAACAGTGGCAAAGGAAGGTCTAAGAGAAGAAGAAAACCCAAAAGAGTACAACAATTTCCATTCAAAACCAAGTCACCCAGACCATGAGCTCCAATGTCATGGTGTATAGTTGTCAATGGTGCCTCTAAATGATGACACAGGACATCTCTGCCCTTATTCAGCTGACAACACCATAGCTGCTTAAGGACCAGCCCCACCTCCCCAGCATAAGCACCTGAAGAACAAAAGGAGAGCACAGAAAGCATCTCCCACGCCTCCCAAGGCCACTGCATGTATTCCACCTCCATGCTCCTCCTTGGATGGAGAAAGGCAGCTACTGACCAAAGCAAAGGCTCTACTCATGCTCAGAGTCTAAGGGTTGTCCAGTGAGAGAGCTTTACTTGCCCAGTTCAGGCAGTTTTATATTCTACTCTACCTATAATTGTAAATCATCTGAAAAAACTTTGTAAATTCATGTTACTAAAAACAGGAAGTAATTCTAATCAATTGATTGCAATTTTAAAAGCATCTAAAGATCTTAAACTGTTGCTAAAACTATTTTTGTTCTGATCTAAACTAAGATCACTAAATCAACTCAAAAATCTCTTTGGTTCATGTTACTTAAATCTCTAATAGGCTGTTTTTAAAATATTTTAAATCACTGAGGCAACTGTGCTCGATTTCACTAATCCAAAAGTTATTCGTGTTATATTCTCATTGCTCTCTCTATCATACAATTTAGTTTAATTACAAACCTGTGCTCTTGTCTCAAACTTACAGCAGGCATCAGCTTTGGATAAATGTTTCCTAAAGCTGTTATTTGATAGGTTTTTCTTGATGCTATTTCTCATAGTCTTGTGGCTCAGAGTTATTTATTCATTTCTCCTCTACTCCCTAAGACTCTGAAGGATTCTAAGGATCTCCAGACCTTACAAAAGTGATGGCTAACTTTTTTTTCTGTAATAATGGCTGGCCACATATAACAGACCAGGTAGCCTGATTATCTCCTCATAAGCATTACCTCCTACCTTTCTAAATTCCTCTGGGCACAGTCTGTGAATTCTGAATCTACTTGAGCTGTTAAATCATTCCTTCTCACCTGCTTTTCTATCATGGAAATTCCCTCTACTATTAAGACAGACAACAGACCTGCATATACTAATAATAATTTCCAAATATTCTTTCTCAAGTGGTCCACAGTACATATTACAAGTATTCCTTACAACTCTCAAGGCCAAACTATTATTGAACGTACACATTGCACCCTAAAAGTCAATTAATAAAAGATTTTAAAACTGGCTGTTCAACAGAGGCACTTTAGCACTTTTGACAGTTTTCAAACTTTGCCTCAAATTTTGCTGACAAACATTTTTCTAAATCCATATTCTCTAATAAGGCCTTATAAACCCTATCTGGATGAGACAACCAAATGACTTGTATCCTGGAACACTAATAACATGTGGCAAAAGTTATGTGCTTGTCTCCACACAACTTCCTGATAGATCCTCTGAGAAACTATGGGTTCCTCTATGATTTATCCAGCCTCGGAAGTTCAGCAGTTCCCTCAACCTCACCCTCCATCGTTGTAAGTAGTTGAATGGGCAGATAAGGAACCTTTACTCGGATTAATGACTGAACATTTTCCTGTATCTTGGAGATCAGAGGTGCCAGTGTTTCCAGGGGAAGAAGGTAAATGTTTCAATAACTCTTTAGGATTTCATAGTCTTCCCCTGTGTTTTGAGTGCTGACTTCCCATGTTTACTTCTGGTAACACAAACTTGGTTTCATATTTTAACACCTTTGAAAAAGACCAAAATGTTTTTTGTTATCAACCAAGCTTTATCCTTCAATGTAACTGATGGAAATTACGCTAATATAGGAAAGCCTCATCTCTTTTTATGTACTACTATCTTATATGAACACTGGGAATATCAACCTGTCCATTGGAGCCACTGTAGAGCTGTAGAAGGAAAATTAATTGTTTTCTCATAACTGTTCTGATTTTGATTGGGGATCCCATCGTAAATTTTCACACAACTGTAGTAAGGGTTATAATCACATTCTATATAATCACTTAATTTCTTGCTCCTGGAATAATCCTATCATGAAATGCAATGGCAAATGACCTGGTATGATGGAGATTTGTTCCCTTTTTACCCTCCTCCTGCCTGTTCCATGACTATGTCCTTTATTCCAAGCAAATTCAATTATGGAAATTAACAGATACTTCATGACCAGGACTGTATTAAACAGCAAACTTCTTGGTAATATTCATAGCTACAGCAGTTATGACATTTTTATAATAGTACTTTTTATGTTCAAGCTTGTTTCAACCTCATTTATATGTTGGCTATTGGAATGTTAAGTTTTAGTTTCACTATCAATAGTATTGACTACTACTATTATAGACTTTATACCTATATTAATAACAGTATGGATGTTTCCTGTCAAAATCATAGTATCCTTGTGCTATGTGCTCAACAAAATATTTGGTTGCCCATTAACCTTACCCAAGAATGGCAACACTCCCCAACAGAAAGGCTCCTATTGAATGTAGTTTCTAAATAGTTGTACCTGACTAGAGCTTAGTACAATGACTCAATGGTTAAATCCTCAACATTCAAGTGCCAGGATACTTTATGGGCACCAGTTTATGTCTCAGCTGCTCAACTTCCCATCTGGCTCCCTGCTTATGGCCTGGTAAAGCAGAGGAGGATAACCAAATGCCTTCAGATTCTGCATACAAGTAAGAGCTCTTTACTTTTGGCTTCAGATTGATTCAGCTTCAGCCCATCAGTGCCATTTGAGGTTTGAACCAGCAGATGGAAAATCTTTCTCTCTGTTTCTCTTTGTCTCTGTAACTTTGATCTGTCTTTCCAGTAAAATAAACAAATATTTAAAAATATATATTGTACTGGACTAAACACTTCATTGGACTCGTCATTTTAACTCATGGGCTGGGCTTACTGCTATTATAGCTATTGTAACAGTTGCCAAACTGGCATTACAGATGTGTGTCCAAACTCATGATTTTGTACAACAGTGGCAAAATAATCGCATCACTTTTGGACTCCACAGGAAAGATTAATGACGATCTCAAAAAACGGGTCAACAGTATTTGAACAGGTTCCAACCTGGTTGGTAGAGCAAGCAATAAGAAGCTTCAGCCTGTGATTGAATGTTTCCCATTTCGGTGTTACTTCTGCTAGATATAACAGCTCTATCTATGCTGTATGTTGTATACTTACAGAACAAATGAGATAATATAACTCTAGACACTGAGCAAATAAAATCTGAAATTTTAACACCTAGTTGAAAGGGTCTTACGAAGGATTGGTGGTGGGAAACTGATGATGCCCTACAGGGAATGGATCCCCAATACTCATTCAAAGTATCATTCATTCATTATCTTCTGAGGGAACTGCCTTTATTGTCTTCTTTTGTTTTTTATTGGAGGTTGCATCATGTGATGATAAGTAAATGAACATCATGAAAAGAACAATCAGATGCCATTCAAATACTTCACTTAACAAAACAAAAAAGGAAGATTTTTAGAAAGACAATAATTTGCAGAAAAACAGGAAATCTCACCATATAAAACCGTAACCAGCTATAATTTTGTGACACAGCACTGAGAATTCAGGAAAAAGGCCCTGAAACATTTGAAACAGGAAAACAAAAGTATAGGAACTCTCTGATGCTCAAGCTGTGGTAACAGATCAGAGGTGTTTTCCATTTCTTTCATGTGTACACTGTTCAATTATTAGTAGTCTACTTGCAAAACACATTGCTCACTAATCGACCTCCCTTGCATGCATATATATACAAATCACATCCTGTTGCAGACCCTCCCTCCTTCTTTCCATTCAACTCTGCTCGATGCCTAGGAAAAAACAGGAGGATGGCTTAATTCCTTGGGCCTCTGCACTAATGTGAGAATCCCAGAAGAAGCTCCTAGCTCATGGCTTTGGATTGGCTTAGCTGCAGTCATTTCAGCTGATTCAAAAGTAAATCAGCTGGCAGAAGGCTCTCTCTTTCTCTCCTTGTGCATGTGTGTTTCTGTGTATGCATGCATGTATCTCCTTCACTCCCTGTAATTTTTCCTTTTGAATAAAAATAATAAATCTTTAAAATTCAGTGCACAATTCATTTAATTTTCACAAGAAACATGTTACAAATTGTTTCAGTGTCATAACTAGAGATCATCACAAGAAACTCTCAATTTACCATAATAATGGGGTTTGTTCTTAAAAACACTAGGCACAAGACCCTGAATATGTGTATTAAATTATAAGAGACATAAACTCAGCAGAAAAGAGGAAAAGAGGATGTGTAATGAAATGAAGGATGAGAGGAAGAGAGAGAAAGAAAGAAAGAAAGAAAGAAAGAAAGAAAGAAAGAAAGAAAGAAAGAAAGAAAGAAAGAAAGAAAAGGAAAAGAAAAAGAAAGACAAACACCTACTCAGAGCAGTCAGTTGGCCTCACAGCTCACACTAAAGCCACTGGTTAAGTTGCCCACAGTTCACATCTGAGTGCTTGGATTTGATGCCCATATCCAGCTCCCAATACTTTCTTTCTCCTGAACATGCTGGAAAACAGCAGGAAGATGATGGATCAAAGCTGAATTCCTGCTACTGCCCATGTGGAAGACTAAGAATGAATTCCTGCCTCCTGAATTTGGTCCCTGAAATAACCCTGAACATCATAGGCATTTATGGAAAGCAGCAACAAAAAGTGTCTAAGTGTCTGTTCTCTCTCTCTCTCTCTCTCTCTCTCTCTCTCTCTCTCTCTCTCTCTCTCTGTCTCTCAAATAAATATTGTAAAATTCAAAACAGGAGAAAGTATTCAGCCAATGATTAAAACACACAACGTCCAGTTGACGTATCAGGTAAACTTCCAACTCCATCTACTCACTCCAACTTCTATTGAGTATGGAGACTCTGACAGGCAGCACCGAGCAGTTGGGATGCTCACATCACATGGGAGACCTGAACTTAGTAGCCAGCTATAGGCTTTGATCTAGCCCTGCATAGGCTATTAATGACAGTTGGAGAAAAAACTAGCAAAGGGTCTCTCTTGTCTTTCTCTTCCTCTCTTCCTCACTCTCTTTCTCCCAATGAAATAATCATAATACACAAAACAGTGCAATAATTTCAAATATTTCATAGACACCACTCAGAAATGCATCCACAAATATCCTGAATGCTCAGTTTCCCAGATTTACAGCTATTCAGAGTAACGGATTCCTCAGCAAACAAGGATGTGTAAAGAAAGACACCCAGCTTGGAAAGTGGTCAGAATACAAGGCACAGAAAAAACTAACATCCCAGAGGACCAGGAAGAAAAAGGATAACAAAGCTGAACCAAAAAGGGCAGGTTTTGGGATAAGGTCACAGAATTAATGAAGTCTAAGCAGGTGGGAGTAGTTTCCAGTCTCTTCTAAGCACTAGCAATTCTTGATCTGGGCGGCTATTGCCCTGCTAATCTCCCCCTGGGGTCACCAGCAGGATGAGAAGGGTAAGTTGAACACGGACTCCCAGAGGGTGTCCCTAGCCCTAACAGTGATATGAGTAGAGGGAAAGCCCAGAGTGGAAGCAGCTGGACTCCCAAGGAGGAGTCCTTGTTGTGGCCAACGTGGGTGGAAAGGAGCATATGGGACATGGAGAGCAAGGACACCCCTCCCATGTGGGGGAAGTCCATAGACAGAGGAGAGGCAGAGCACAGCAGGGTTTGGGGGAGGGGAGGCAGAGGAACCGTCAGCTCACTTACCAGCATACAGATGCGCCTTCCTCCCAGCTGAAAGGAAACACACCTGTGAGACCACAGTCCCCACCTGCTCAGCCCCCACCTGCCTCTGTGCTGAGGGGAGAGACAGCAGGAGGAGGGAGGCTGCAGAGCAGTGGCCTCCTCCAGTGTCAAACAGCAGAGGACTGTGGGAGGTTCCTGGGCCACAGATCAGGAAGCCTGTATGACAGGTAGAGTTGCACCGTGTTCCATTGCTGTATGCTGTTTGGCTGCCAAATCACCAAACTGTACCTCAAAACTCACAGAAACTCCTATGTCATATGTCCCATAGTTTGATTTGTCATGATTAGGAAAAAAAAACTGTATATCGCACAATATTTAATGAAAAGTATAAGTGACTCCATATTTAGAACAATTAGTTATCATACAGTATTTTCAGAAAGGGAAATACTGAAAAAAGAAGTTCTGAGGCACAGGTCAGTTGGTTGCCAAACATCACACAGTAGTGGGACGGGTACCACTGCATCTGTTATACAAGCTTCATCACCTGTGGCTCAGGAAGACAAAATAAGTGAGTGGTTTGCAATGTGGCATAGCTGACACCTACATTTTCGCCATCCTGTATCAGTGCAAATTCAATTCCATTTGTTTTGCTTCCATTCCAGTTCCCTGATAATGCAGCTTGGAAAGCAGCAAAGTAAGGCCCACATGCTTGAGCCTTTGTAACAATGAAGGAGACCAGGAAGAAGCTCTTGGTCCTAGATAGAAAACATCTCTCTATATGCATCTTGACCTCTCTGTAACTCTGCCTTTCAAAAAGAAACAGCAAAAATTTAAAATATAGATATATAAATGTATAGAGAAAAGTAACACTACTCTCAGAAACATTTATCTCCTAACAGCCGTTCCCACACCTGGTCAGCAGCATAGTTCTCTTCCCATTCATTCTCACCGGCACTGGTGAGGAATAGGTAAAAAATGCACCCATACACACATACACTACCCCTAATGCAGGTAGTGATTTGAGAAGCAAACAGGTCACATTCTCAAGCTCAAAGATCCACTGACTCCAATGTCATCTCTCATAAAACCTAGAGCATCTTCTTTAGCTTCTTGGTACATACCAACAGCTCAGTGTATTGTAGGATTAACACTAGCAACCATGTGGGGGCAGGTCAGGGTTGGAATGAAATCCAGGATGCAGGCCAACCTTCTGGCCCATCATTGCAACCTGGGCTTAAAGGATAGACAAGAAACAGGGCCTAGCACGGTAGCCTAGCAGCTAAAGTCCTCACCTTGCATGCACTAGGATCCCATATGGGCACAGCTCATGCACCAGCCATCCTGCTTCCCATCCAACTCACTGCTTCTGGCCTGGAAAAGCAATTGAAGATGCCCCAAAACCTTGGAACCCTGAACCTGCGTGGGACACCCAGAAGAAGCTCCGGGATCCTGCTGTGGATTGGCTCAGCTCTGACCATTACAGCCACTTGGGCAGTGAATCAGCGGACAGAATATTTTTCTGTCTCTTCTCTTCTCGTTATATCTGACTTTCCAATAAAAACAAATAAATCTTTTTTAAAAAGCATAGACAAAAAGTTGCCCAGATGGGAAAAAACAGAGTAGGATTAGTCACCCACCACTGCCCTGCTGCCTCCAGACCTCCATATGTCTGTGCCAGGACAGAAACAAGGAGAGGGAACAGCTGGGCACAGGAGGGACAGGAAACCACAGGACATCTGCAGGGTCACTCACCAGCCTGGAATGCTGCCTTCCTCCGACCTGAAAAGCACCACACAGGGAACAGGTGAGCTGAGAGCCACAGGATTCTCTTCAGCAAACACAGAGCTCACGAGGGAGAGCAGAGCTTACCGAGTTCTGCCTGGAGCTCATCTGAAAGAGAATGGCAACACCATGAACTCTACTCCAGAAAGAGGAGCGCACACATTGCCTGCAGACCTCATGGGAAAGCCCTCTTCTGTGTCCTAGACACAGCTCTGACTCCAGACCTCCAGAACTTCACACCCCCAGCTATGTTTTCTGGACCTCCACAGCCACCTTCTGTGGAAAGCTGCCCCCATGCACTCCAGTCATGTCAGTTTTCTTCTCAGCACCAGCTTCTGCCCCCACCTTGCCTGGCCCAGTCCTGCCTACCTATGGCCTTCAGTGCCTTCTCCTTTTCATGTTGCTCTGCATCTTTAATCCAGCAAATACGCTTGTGTTCCTGACTCTCCTGGATCTTTGCAGAGTGCTCTCTCTTGGTGACACAGCCAGCCCCAATCAGTAGCAGCCCCAACACAGTCAGGCTCACAGTGAAAGCTGCCTTCCAGGGAGAGACCTGAGGGAAGAAGGGCTCTGTGCCCAGGGGGAGACCCAGTCAAGAGTGCACTCCAGAGCACCTCCCCAACCTCACCCCCGAACACCACCTCCTCCAAGCCTCCTGGGAAGAACAGACAGCACTGACCTGGGATGGGAATGGTCATGACCTTCTCCTGACCCAGGATGGGACTGAGGATAGAGCAGGTCACGTCCCTTGCAGAGCTGTCTCTCACCACCACGGCAGACTCCACGCTGAACAGCCCTGCTGCATCTTGGGTGTGGGTCTCAGAGAACTCCAGTAACTTCTCACCGTGGACATCTCTCCACTGCACCTGGGGCTTCGGAAACCACCCTGAGGCCTTGCACACCACACGAACTCCATCCTTCTCTGGCTCTTCAATGTGCACTTGTGGGGCAGATCCTAAACCTGCAAGAGGGGAGCTAGGAGGACCTTGGAGACCCACTTTGTCCCAAATCCTTAACAGAATCTAATTGCTACCCAACTTCAAGGGGAACCACTCATATTCAATTTGGGGATCCAGTGGGAAGGGCATGACCTTGGGGTCCCCTTAGGAGGCTCATAGGGGAGGGGGCTTTTCTCTTATTATGCAAGTGAAAACCAAGGTCAGAAACAACGGAAGATGTTTGATCCTCAGACTCCATGCATGAACCTTTAGTCTTCATTTCATACATATTCCCGGGAATCTAATTCTAACCCACTGCTTCTTTGTAAATGAATCATTCCCAAAACTATACCACCTCCTCAGTCACCTTGCCTTGTGTACATCTCTACAAGCTATCTCAACCAGTTTTCATTACAAATGCTTGAAACTAAACATTTCAGAACTGAATTCATAATGTTGACTCATTTGTGATGACTCTACCAAATACTCTGTAGTTTCCTCACATTCTGACTCTGGAGTTGGTCATGTAATTTTTGGGGGCCAGTAAGAGATTAATGTGACAAGCAGAGATTTGAAAAGCCCTGGACCCCAACTCTAGACAACTGCCTAGATTGCCTTGTACCTAGATAAGTGTTACACTGCTAGGAGAAAATCAGCTGTTAGCTAGCCGGTATTCTGAGCCTGGTTCATGCCGACTTCATTTTTTTATAGCAGTATGTCAGCATAGTGGTCTATTATATATTTTTTAAAAGATATGTGTGGAGCAGATGCTGGCATGCCAGCGGACACCAGAACACCTGTAGACAGGGTCTGGACACCTGCATATGAACATGCATAGGTACAATGCAGGCCAGCACGCCACACCACCAGAAGAACAGGCTTAGCAAACTGCACTCTTGTGAACAAGTGAGGCTGTGAATTGCTCAGGGAAGTGGGTATGAGGATGTATTGGAGGAAAGACTATTCAGGGATGACATTACAGGTGATGGTTGGTTTCTGGGAGACCTCCATACTCCGGACTACTGCAATTGCAGGTAAGTAAGGGAGCTGAGACTGGATGGTTTGGAGGAGGGAAACCAGGGAAGTTTCAGGGCCAAACAACTGTACCCATCCTTGTGGGAAACCTGATCTGGGCTTGTTGGTAGCAAGCACCACCTACAGGTGCACAGGAAAACTAGGGCTGGAAACTGCCTGGTAAGGATTGACCACAGCACTCACTAGTGAGTGTCAAGGTCGGGAGTGAGGCATGTTAGTCTAGACTATGACACTAACCAACATGTGAGAGAACTAGGTTAGGGGCCCATTTCTGTGAGAGATTTGTGAACTCACCCCTGTAGGACTGTAATACCAGCTAGCTTGCTCAAGCGCTGGGGGTGATGATGGGCCAATCTAGGCATGACCACAGAACTCACTAACACTTATAGGAACTGCAGTTGGGAACAGACTGGGCTGCTACAGTACCCACAGACACACACAAGAATTGGGTGTAGGACAAGCTGGAACACAACATCCACCAGCACACACAGGCCAAGACTGAGAGGCAGACTACGCCAAGTAGGGGCCTGGGACCCACTGGCATGTGAGACCTGGGTTTGAAAGTAGGTCTGGTGGGGAAACTTGTGGAACTCTCCTATTGGGCTGTAGCTCCCGCTGCTGAGTTTGAGTCAGGTCTGGGTGTGGGTCAGACCAAGCAAGACTGCTCCACTTGTCAACTGGTGTGTGGGCTGCCTTGGGGGTGGGGGGCTGATCAAGAAAGGCTGGGCCAACCTGTAGCACACTGGCATGTACAACAGCCAGGATGGGATGTGGGCCATACTAGGCTATGCTATCACACCTACCGGTTTCGATAAAAACCAGGGATTGAGGACAGGTTGGACTGAAGCACCCACCAGTGAGAGCTGGGCTAGGCCCATCCAGGCTGGAGCAAAGGCCAAGACGGGGGGACAGGGGCACATAGACCATGCCAGGTAGGGTGAGAGCAACCACTGGGATGCACAAGATCTGTGGTTGGAAGTAGGTTTCTAGGGGAGTTAAGGGGATCCCCCTCCCCTGCTGAGTTGCAGTTCCCACTGGTGAGCATGAGAGCTAGAATTGGGGCAGTAAACTGGGCTGGATATGGCTGAAGCATTCCTTGGCATGTGTGTGTGCTAGATCTGGGGGTGTGTAAGACAGGGATAGGCTCCAGAACCCGTTGACACTTGCAAGAGCGACAGTGGGTATGGGACAGGCTGAGCTAGGTTCCAGAACCCACTGATCCACATGACAGCCAGGTCTTGGAGTGGGCCAGGC
This sequence comes from Ochotona princeps, assembly GCF_030435755.1. NCBI lineage: Eukaryota > Metazoa > Chordata > Mammalia > Lagomorpha > Ochotonidae > Ochotona > Ochotona princeps. The sequence continues at coordinate 114,873,768 of NC_080832.1, forward strand.
AGGGCAGGGCTGAAACAATGGTTGACATGCATGTGAGCTGGGTTTGGGGGAGGACCACACTATGCCAGGCTACTACATCTGCTGGTACATGCAAGGGCCAGGAGAATGGCAAACTGATAGGCTTTGCCATAGCATTTACTAGCAAGTCCAAGGACAGGGTGCAGATAATGTCAGACTGGACCACAGTACCCCCTAGAAAGTGCAAGTGGCAGTAAGTGGGCCTAGTGGGAAAACTATGGGCACTCCTCTGCTGAGCTGAAGCTCCCACTGGTGTGCACAAGAGCAAAGGCTGGAAGCAGGCCAGGCTCTACAAGGCAGTAGCACCCATCAGTGGCCCATCATGTGGGCTGGGTCATGGGGTCGAGTGGGCCAAGCTAAGCTGCAACATCGATAGGTGTATACAAGACCTTGATTGGGATGTGGCATGAACCAGACCAGTGTGCTGCACATGTAAAGGAACTGTGGCTTGGGGCAGGTCTAGCTTTTCAACTGATTGGCATAAGGGCCAGGTCTGTGCATGTTGAACTGGCCACAGCACCCAAAGATTTGCATGCAACATGGATCTGGGGACAGAACTGATTAGGCAACCACAATCATCAGTGTGCATAAGCTCATATGGATGATGGAGTGAACTGGAGGTTGTACTAACTGGCACATTCAAAAGGTCTGGATCATCTCAGGTAAGGTTTCTTGAGAGACTCCACAACTAGACCACTGGATTCAAAACTCCAGCCACAGGGAGAATCATAGAATTTGTAGTCTGACTTGGAATGTACGTATTATGGGCCCAGCACGATAGCCCAGTGGCTAAATCCCTGCCTTGCATATCTGTGATCTCATATGGGCATCAATTTGAGTTCTGGACGCTCCACTTCCCATCCAGCTCCCTGCTTATGTCCTGGGAAAGCAGTAGAGGATGCCCCAAAGCCTTGGGACCCTGAACCCATGTCATGAGAGACCTGGAAGGAATTCCTGGCTCCTGGCTCCTGGCTCCTGGCTCCTGGCTTCAGAGTGGCTCAGCTCAGGATGTTGTGAACACTTGCGCAAGTCAATCAACAGACAGATCTTTCTCTCTGTCTCCCTTGTCTCTATAAATCATCCTTTTTAAAAAAGAAGAAGAATTCATGTATTGTGACGAGGCTTCCTTGATTGTTGACACCTATGCAGCGGATGGCATGCCAAGGTACCTAAGGGAAGCATGATGCCCAGCTCATTTGGGCCTGCAGAGGATGTTGAGTTCAATGTAAAAAGATGGAGAGCATAACAGATTTGACAATTCTGGCTAAATTTTGGCAGAAAATGTCTGAGAGAGTGGAACACATGGGTGAACTCTGTCAGTCAATAGACTTTGGAAGGATTTTTTTCAATCTTGAAGCAGTGAAACTAATAGCGTCTCAGAACTAACAAAACCACTCAAGCAATCATGCAGCTTTAATCATCTTCAGACATCATCCAGCTACTTATTTATTTTGCTTTTTCTATCTCAACTTCTGGAATATAGACTCTAAGGCCAAGGAACTATGCTTTGCTTTGCTTGGCTGATGATCTTTGGTGCCCAGAACAAGGCATAGCACACACCTAGGACTTCACAGACAAAATTAATATTGATGGGGCTGATACTGTGGCACAGAGATTAAGCCTCTGCCTGAAATGCTGGCATCCCATATGTGTACTTGTTCAACTCCCAGCTCTACCATTCCTAATTCAGCTTGTTGCTAATGAATCTAGGAAAGCAGTGGAAGTTGGTCCAGGACTTGGACACCTGCACCCATCTCGGAGACCTGAAAGAAGCTTCTACCTCCTGCCTCCACTGTATTGCAGTAATGGAATTTCAGTCATTTGGGCTGCGAAACAGTTGATGCATTTTCTCTCTCTCTCTCTGTCTCTCTCTCTCTCTCTCTCTCTCTCTCTCTCTCTCTCTCTTTCCTTTTTCACTCATCCTCTCCGTAAGTTTGCCTTGCAAATAAGTAAAAGCTTCCTGAAAAAGATTAATATTGAAAAAAAAGATTGAGTGAATGAGCTTCCTTTCCCTCACATATAAAATGAAACACTAAATTTCACAAGTTTCCTCCCAAATTCAATATTCTCAAGGTCTGCATCTAGAATACAGATCAAGACACCAACCTGCCACCTTCAGTTCCAGAATAGCCTCTTCATAGTAATCTCCCTTCTGGAAGAAGCAGGTGTATTTCCCATTGTCTGAAACCTGGATGTTCCTGATGCGCACAGCAGCCTGTCCCAGGGAAAGGAAATCTTTCACCAGCGAGGTCCGTCCTGCATATTGGGGCATCTGCCTCTCATTCTGCTCCTGGCCGTTCTGATAGACGAGCACTGCTTCTGAGAACTTGTAACGGAACCACTGCAGCTTCATGTCTTCTGCATTCATAGCTGGATACAGGAAGCAGGGCAGAGTGGCATCACCACCCAACTCGGCCACTATGGGGTCACTGGGACCAGCTACCAGGAACTCATCTGTGGACACAGACACAGGACTAAGAACGCTTAGAGACAGCACCCGAGAACAGACACACAGACTATCAAGATGGAGGAAATGCAGATTGGGAATAGGTGGGACCTCAAGAATGAGGACTGAGCAGTGACAACTCCACATCTGGATGGAATCTCATACCACAATAATGTGACCCAGAAATGATGTCACAGATGCCCTTGTGAACTGAGCTTCTGGCCCTGGCTGTCTCGTGAAAACAAGCCTCTACCCCAGTGGGTCTCAACACTGAGTGCACACAGGGATTAAAGTACAGCTTATAAAACCCAGATCATGAGACCGGAGCCTAAACACCTTCTTTGTGTGGTGCCTGGGTGGCATCGGAGAGGCATGTAGACTCATGCTTGGGCCAGCAGAACAGAGCAGGCATGGGAACTCCCTCACATGCATGTGTCCTAGGCAGGTGGAGGAGTGGGAAAGGTGTTAGGGCCCCAGGCTGGCATGCTGGTATGGTGTGCTGGTGGACCAGGCTTGGGGACTCGTTAACATGCTTGAGTCCTAGATGGGTCCAGACCAGTACATGTGCTAGAGGACTTGATCTGAAGTCTCCAGTGGGTCCCAGTGTGCAGGCAGAGCATTCAGGCCAGCTCATCATTCTGTCAGAAGACCAGGCTGGGAAAACCATGTGCTCACAGGTTCTGGGGCTATAGATTGATTATGAAAGAGAATATGGACTGTGCGGGTGCGAGGAGACCACAGGAGTTTGTGGCTGGTGAGAAATAATTTCTGGGGGACTTCTACCAACAAAGCCACTGTACTTTGGGGTGAGCAGAGGGGGACTGAGACACAGAGGTTTCAAGGAAGGAAAGTGAAGGATCATGCTGGGTCTGACCAATGCACCCACCCACATGGGAGACCAGAGCTGGGCCAATTAGCATCTACCACTGCCCACCAGCGCACACAAAAGCTAATACTAGAAGGCCTACCTGGCAGTGTTGGATCACAGTACCCACCAGTGAGTGTCAGAACAGGGGATAGATCACATTAGGCTGGACCTGACACTAGCCAGAATGCAAGAGAACTAGGTCTGGGGGAATATTCTGAGGGGAATATGTGGACTCATCCCTGTGGGACTACAGTATCTGCTGCTTTGCCAAAAGCTGGAAGTGGTGACAAACTAAACTCTGTATAAACATGGAACTCACTGACCCTCTTGGATACTTGGGTTTGGAACAGGTCAGGCTGGTCCAGACTTCAACAACAACATCCACAAACATACACAAAAGCTGAGACTGGGTTGTGGACTCTGCTGGTTAAGGGCCTACCATACACTGACACAAATGAGATCTGGGTCATGGAGTGAGCCTGGTGGGTGGGCATGGGAAACTTCCCTGCTGGAATGTAGCTCCCATTAGGAAGCACATGAATTAGGGACTGCCTTGGGGGTAGGGGGAGACTGGAGAGAGTTGGGCCAAACAATAGCACACTAGCATGTGCAGAAACCAGGATGGGATATGGGCCATACTGGGCTAGACTATCATACCTACCAGTTTGCATGAAAGTCGGGATGGGGGCAGATGGGTAGGGCTAGTGTGTAGCATCCACCAGCAAAAGCTGGCACTCAGGGTTGGTGGGCTAGACCAGGCTGCAGCATCCAGAAGCAAAGGCTGGACTAGGGTATGAGCTATGCCAGACTGGGTCAGAGCAAGCACCAGCATGCACAAGATCTGTGGCTGGGAACAGGCCTGGTCAGGGAGCTAAGGGGACACTCCGGTTGGTTTGCGTTTCCCACTGGTGAGTGTGAGAGCTGCAATGGGGGCAAGAAACAGTCTAGATATGGCTGCAACATTCCTCAACATGGGTATGGACTAAGCCTGGGGAGTTCCAGACTGGGCTAAGCTCACACACCTGCAGGTGCTTGCAAGAGCAAGGGTGAGTGTAGGACAGATGGGGCAAGGTCTTGGTAACTGCCTAACCTTGTAAAAGCTGTTTGGGGATGGGCCAGGCAGGACTGGGCTGTAGCAGCCAACACTAAGAGCCATAACAGGTATGGGACTATCAGTCAAGGCCACAATACTTGCCAGGACAGGAGGTAGGCCAAGACAGGCTGAGCAAACAATACATCAAAATGCACGAGATCTGCCACTGGGAGATGGCTTGATAGAGGAGATTAGGGAACTTCTTCATCAATTAGTAGTCCCTGCAGGTGAGCATAAGAACCGAGGCTGGGAGCAGCCCAGACCAAGCCAGGTTACAGTACCAAACAGCATATCTGTGAGTCAGATCTTGGGGTAGGTGAGGTTGGGCAAGTTTATAGCAACCACTGGGAGACATGAGAACTAAAATGGGGTGCAAGACAGGCTGGTTGGGCCACAACACCTGCCAGTTTACTTTAGGGCTGGGACTGGGGGCAGTCTAGCGTCGACTGAACTACAGCACCCTCTAACATAAGATGTAACTAGGAGAGAAGCAGAGCTGAGACAGGATACAGCATCTGCTAGTGAATGCCAAGGTGAGGCAGAGCATGCAAGACTGGACCGCAGCACCCACCAGTATACACAAGACCCTGGGTGGTTGGGGAGCAAGACCAGTAAGGGGACTGGGGCTCCCCTGCTAGGATGCTGCTCCCACTGGTGACCATTAGAGTTGGGACATGGGGTAGACTAGGCTGAGAAGGGCTAGAACAATTATTGGTCTGCATGTGAGTTGGGTTACAGTGAGAGCCAGGTTGGGATGTGATCAAATGCACAGGTGCATGCAACAGCCAGAGTTAGTACAGGCTGGACCGACTTTGTTGCAGTAGCAGCTGGAAAGTGCTGGGATGATGGGCAAGTCCTGTCAGATTAGAATGCAGAACCACCTGGAAAGTGCAAAATCTGAAGCTGGGAGTGGGCCTAGTAGGAAAATTGTGGGCCCACCTCTCATGGGTTTCAGTTCCCACCAGTGAGCCTGAGAACCAGGGCTGCAAGTAGGCCTGGCAGGGCATGTGGTAGCACTCACCAGCATAAGTGAGGGCTGGATAGTGGGATCAGTCAGGCTGAATTAGGCTGCGGCATCCATTGGTATTATAAGAACCAAATGCAATATGTCTGACAAGCGCAGTTTGCTGCACATATTGGCATGTGCACAAACTGAGGCTGGGTGTGACCTGGTGGGGGTTTTGGGGGTCACTCCAACTAGGCTGCAGCTTCTGCTGTTATATATGAGAACCAATTATGTGGCGGACAGGGTTAGATCAGGCCATAGCATTTGTTGGTTTGCATAAGAGAGGAGCCTGGAGACAGAACTGATTGGGCTACTGCAACCACCAGTGTGTGTAGACTGATATGGGTGACAAACTCAGCCAAATCCCACACTGGCAAGCACACACAGCAGCCAGCTCTGGGATCATGGCTGGGAGATTTCTTTGGTTCCCCTCCCTGTTGGACCACTGGACTCAAAACTCCAACCATGTGGAAAATCACAGGATCTTTGGTCTGACCGTGGAGTGCATGTGGCAGCATTGAGTCTCCTAGGTTGCTGAAGCTGGTTCAGTAGACACCACTGCCTTATGCACCTGGGAAACATGACAAATCATTGAGTCCTGCAGAAAATATCTAATACTGTGGAGGACAGAACACATTGGACAACTATCCTGGCCAAGCCTTGACAACAAATATCTGGCCAAATGGATACTCTAAGGTGGACTATGTTAGCCAGTGGAACTTGAAAGGATTTTCTCAACTTTGGAACAGCAAAGTCAGTAATACCACAGAAATATCAAAACCGCATAAGCAGTATCCTCGGAACATGATGAGCATCAGGGACCCTGGGATGACATAGAGTGGCCATACCCTATCCCCAGGTACTGATGTAATTAGGCTGGTTGGAGCAGCCCTCTCCCCTTTTCTATTCCCTTCATCCAGATACAGGAAGGAAAAAAAAAAAGGAAATTGGAAACAATTGTCTCATCTACCTTCCCCCATTCTTCAGCCCCTCCCACTCTAATCAGTAGTCTACATGGGCGTCCATTCTTTCTCAACTACATAAACATCATCCAAAAAAAATCTTAACTTGAGCAAAATATAAATAAAACTTAATAGTGTGTTATATATTACATTTTATTTATTTATTTACACTCAATTTGGGAAAATAAAAAGCAGATCACAGGCTTCAACATAGAGCTCCTGATTCAATTATCTGAGGTGGGCACAGAAATTTGTAAAATTTCTAAGGATCCCCCTGGAAGCTGACACTGTTAATCCAGGAGCCACACTTGGCAATCCACAGCTCTATCTGGCCTGTACGAGGTAAGCCTAAACACTGACCACAGAGTGTACCCAGGAACTCCTTGGAATTCCCGGATCCTTCAGTCACAAACAGGGGACTGCCCAACTCCCCCTCTCTACAGCTGAGTTTACCATTTCTGTCTGTATTTTTCTGCTCCACTAAATTCAAGGAGCACCTAAAACAGGCTCCAAAACCCTTTCTGTTGTAAACCAGTCATTGGTCATAGGAGTATAAATCAAAATGGTTAAAGAAGTGCAGCCCAATTCTCTATGTCCTCAGATTGGCCCCTTGAGTCTGGTAACTGGGTCATAGGAGGACCCTTCTGCAGCACAAGATGCCATGAGCCCAGAACAACTCCTCAGCCTCATGCGGTTCCACCCTGGCCTGGCAAACATGTCTTACCAGAAGATACCCACAGATCAGGTGCATTGCTCACTCTCCACTCCAGTTGGTGGTCCATTCAACACATGAGCAAACCCACACTCCCAATGACCACAGAACCCTCACCTGGCCCCTCAGATCCTCATCCACTGTCCTAAAGGTCCAACAGCTGTACCACTGCAACTCTAACCACAGCCCTGCTTCTTTCACTCAGATCCACTGGCCACTACTATTCCTCACATACGAGAAAACTACAGTTTTGTATAGGCTGCTCCTATGGAACTATTTCCTGGACATGCTCACAACTCACCCCCTCCTCCACTCACTGTTCCCCTCTCACTATCTACACTGCCCACCAGTCTGAACTCAGCTGCTACCCACGCCCACCTCCTATCTCTGTCCTGCCTCATATCCTATCACTCATCTCCCCTCACAGACACAATCCTGAGAACTGGTCACTGTCCCTGTTAGAAGGAAAGTCCCACAGGAAAAGGAACTCCTTATGAAGGGGTGGGGAGGGAACAGTGACTGCTGAGCACAGGAGGGAAAGCAGAAATTAAGAAAATGTGGTTTTCAAATATTACATTCTTCACTTTTAACACCCCTACAAATAATTGGTTATTTGTCAATATCCCTGAAACCCCCTGACAGTCAGTGACTCATCTTAAATGTGTAACTACAATCAGAATTGGGGAAAAGCATCTTATTTTCACAACTGATCCCCCACAGCTCACTCCATCGTGGCAAAGAGCACCAGGGGCTCCTCCCGCCCAGGGAAACCAAGAGAAGAGACAAGAATACACTCACCTGCAGAGCCCCACCTGGGCAGCTGCACAAGGAGAAGCAGGAAGGGGAGACTGCAGAGCAGAGATGGGCAGTAGCTGTGCTCCATGTCCTCAGACCGGGAAGACAGACGGGGAGGATACAGCTGGGTCATTGGACAGGAGCAGAAGGGCATCCAGTACAGAGGTCCAGCTCCTACGTGGTGACAGCAAGACCAGAGTCAGCCCTCACAGACATCAGCATCCTCTCACCAACCACGTGGGGCCCACAGGACCCTGACAGTAGAACATCAGAGACAGTTCCCATCCTTATAGAGCCTGTGTACCCAACACAGGTATCCTGGAGCCTGTCTGGCTTATGGGCTGTGATGACACCTCAAATGGAATCCCAACCAAGCATCTTTCTCCACTGGCTAAGGACATGCCCCTTAAGCAGGAGCCCAGACAAGTCACACTGACAGGTGAATCTTCATGCTCTACGTGGGGAGATTTCTGTCCGAGCATCTAAGGACCCTGGATGAGGCCACAGAGATAGAAACACGAGCCTTTGTCAGAACAAGATCCCACCCACTGTTTGTAGGAGAAAGGGTATGAGGGCTGCCTTGGTTCTTGAAGGACAGGCTCAAGGGAACCTGGGGTGGACTTCCTGCAGCTCAATCACTCTCAGTGTCACCACTTCAGCAATGGTCCTTGGCATTCCAGGAGTCAGTTCCTCTATCTGCTAAAGAGGAGGTAGCAGGGTCTCCCACAATGCAGTGAGAGTTACATGACTTTGTATTAGGATAGCTACAATCACGCAATTAGAACCTGAGAGTCAGTGCTGTCAATGTAGTTGGTCTAGCTGCCCCCTGCAGCACCAGCATCCCTCCCATATGGATGCCAGTTTGAATCCCACATGCTCCACTTTAAATCCAACTCCCTAATAGTGTGACTGAAAAAGAAGCAGAGCTTTGCCCAAGTGCTTAAATTCCTGAAACCCATGCAGGAAACCTGGAGAAAACTACAGGCTTCTGGTTTCAGTCTGTCACAACCCCAGCCGTAGCAGAGAAAAAACAGCAGATGTATGATGTCTCACTTTCTCTATAATTATGCCTTTTTTAAAATTTGTTTAATTTTATTGTAAAGTAAGATATATAGAAAGCAGGAGAAACAGAAAGGAATATCTTCCATTCATTGACTCACTGCCCAAGCAACCGCAACAGCCGGTGTTGCACTGACCTGAAGCCAGGAGCCAGGAACCTCTTCCAGGTCTCCCATATGGGAGCAGTATCCCAAGGCTTTGGGCCATCCTCAACTGCTTTCTCAGGCCACAACCATGGAGCTGGATGGAAAGCAGGGCCGCCAGGATTCAAACCTGTGCCCATATGGAATCCCAGCATGTGCAAGGTGAGGACTTCAGCCATTAGGCTGCTGCACCAGACCCTATAACTACATTGTTAAAGTAAATAAAACTTGCATGGAAACAAGTAAGGAAGGAGAGATGGAAGGAAGGAAGGAAGGAAGGAAGGAAGGAAGGAAGGAAGGAAGGAAGGAAGGAAGGAAGGAAGGAAGGAAGGAAGGAAGGAAGGAAGGAAAGATCCTACTCCTAATGCTTATTTTAGAAGTACAAAAGATGAATAAGAACACACTGCACACTAAGGTTGTCTTGAGTCTTCCCAGCCAGCTGCTCCCTGCTTTCTTCCTTCTCCCCCACACATGTTCTCAAGCAGTCTTACCTGCTCCTGTTTGTCTCAGCACGAACGGCTGTTACTTCCTGCAGGATCCCTAGCAGCTGACAAATCCACCCTCCAAGGTGACATCTGCCTTGAGCTGCCCCCAGAACACTAGATCCTCTTCCAGGTCCACTGCAGGGTCCAGGATCCAACCCCCAGGAGACAGTGGGTTCCCAAGAGACCAGAGAAGCAGAGTGGGTACAGCTGCAGCAGCCTCTGCAGATCCTGGGCCCTGAGCCCACGACAACCTCCCAGCCACCAGCACCACTATCTAAAGTGAAAGCTGCCCCAGCAGCCTGGGAAAGCAGTGCCTGCCCTGTGGACTTTGTTCCCTGTTCTCAGTGTGAGCAATGGCATGAATAGTGTCACATCTGCCCTGGGAGTAGTGGTATCACAGGCTCCCACAGCTCCAGCTGCCCCTCAGCCCCTCCTCTCAGTTACCACCTCCATTGTACATTAGGGAAACATCTGAAGACCCTGAGATGTTGGAGACTTCTAAAGAGAAGGAGAAGTAAGAGTAGGCATAGGAGGAGGAGGAGGAGAAACTAAATTTTATTTAGTGTTTATTAACTGTCCATATCTAAACTACACACATTAGATTCATGCCACCTTCTTATCACACCTGTAAGCAGAAGGTAGAGCTGCAGGGAGACTGCAACCTCCAGTTTCTCCAGATCCCCCTCCAAGCCCAGTCCAGCCCCAGTTCTAAACAAAGTGAAAAAGAGCTGCCAGAGGGACACAGACTCTCAGGGCCTCCACTTGATACATTGTCTGAAAGCTTCTCTCACTCTGCAGCCCAACCCTTGGCCCTGCTTATCAGGAAGTGCCCAGCCCAGGTTACAGTTTTTGTAAGACACACCCACAGGGCCCTATAGTCTGGGGCAGAAGGGCAGCAAGCAGCATTCCTCCCTCCCAGCACCCCAGGATCCCAGCCCAGGAGCTGTAACATGAGTTTGTTTTCTGAGCCACCAACGATTTCTTGCTGAAACTATAATAAATGTAGGGTTAATACCTTACTTTCTGTTAAAACTTCTTAGGCTTCTTATCATTTAGCTGCTTCAAAGTCTCTTTTTTTTTAAGATTTTATTATTATTGGAAAGCCGGATATACAGAGAGGAGGAGAGACAGAGAGGAAGATCTTCCATCCGATGTTTCACTCCCCAAGTGAGCCGCCGATGAATAGTGTCGGTGCTGCGCACCGATCCGATGCCGGGAACCAGGAACCTCTTCCGGGTCTCCCCCGCGGGTGCAGGTCCCAAAGCTTTGGGCCATCCTCAACTGCTTTCCCAGGCCACAAGCAGGGAGCTAGATGGGAAGTGGAGCCGCCGGGATTAGAACCAGCGCCCATATGGGATCCTGGGGCGTTCAAGGCGAGGACTTTAGCCGCTAGGCCATGCCACCGGGCCCCAAAGTCTTTTCAAAACAACTTCAGATATACACCTAAGACAAAAAATGCTTAATGCAAATTATATTAAGCCTATCAGGATTTTAAGATGTGATCAATAATGAAAATATTTTTATTAATATAGATTGATTTGTTTGCTTCTACATAAGGCGGATTTAGAGAGAGAGAGAGATGCTGCTTCACTCCCCAGCCTTGAGGAAGCCAAGAACCAGGAATTCTGTCCTAGTCTCTGTGCAGCAGACTCAAGTCTTTGGACCACCTTTACTGCCTCCCAGATGCATGCACAGGAAACTGAATCTGAACGGAGGATCTTGGAGCTCTTGCTGACACCAGGGGATGCAGGGGCCCCAGTCACTAGACAACAACACCTGTCCAACAGCTTTTCTAAAAGGTGCAGTCTTGCAAAGATTGATTCTTTTTACATTGTTAAGATGAATACTTCATTGGGTATCTTCTATTGCAGAAAATATCTAGAAATGTTTTATAATCATAGATATTATTTCCCTATACATCAGATAGTGTGCAAAGATTTTCTCCCATTCTGTTGGTTGCTTCTTCACTTTTTTGATCACTTCCTTTGCTGTGATGAAGCTTCTTAGTTTGATGTAGTCCCATTTGTTTGTTTTGGCATTGACTGCCTGTGCTTTTGGTGACTTTTCTAAAATGTGTTTGTCTACTCCTACATCTTTTAGAGTGTTCCCTGTGTTTTTATCTAATAGTTTGATTATTTCTGGGTACAGATTTAGTCCTTGATCCTTTTAGAGCTGATGTTTATAAGGTGAAGTGTGGGGTGTTATTTCTTACTTCTAAAAGCAGATATACAAATGTTCCAAAAGCATTTGTTGAAGAGACCAATAATTTTTTCCCTATGTTTATGTTCAGTTCTTTGGTTGAAGATTGATTGGTCATACATGTGTGGGTTCACTTATTGTGTTCTGTTTATTCCACTGATCCTTTGCTCTGGTTTTCTATCAGTTCCAGTTTGGACAACCACTGCCCTGCATTATGTTTTGAGATCTGGAATTGTGATTCTTCTCACTTTATTTTTATTTTTCAGGATAGCTTTGGCTATTTGTGTTCTCTTGTGTTTCCAAGTGAATTTTTATATCATTTTTTCCAGTTCTGAGAAGAATGTTGTTGGCATTTTGATTGGGATTGCATTGAATCTATACATTACTTGGAGTAGTATAGACATCATGATGATGCTTATTCTACAAATCCAGCAACATGGTAAATTTCTCCATCTTTTAAAGTCTTATTTCTTCTTTAATATTTTGTGATTTTCATCATAGAAGTCATTGACATACTTGATTAGATTAATTCCAAGATATTTGAGATTCTCCTCCACTATTTTCAAAGGAACTGTTCAGACCAGTACTTTCTCAGCCATGGAGCTACTTGTACATACTAAGGAAATTGATTTATATTCATTGATTTTGCACTTTGCCATCATGCCAAACTCTTCTGAGTTCCAATAGTCTCTTTGTTGAATCTTTTGGTTCCTCTATATATAGAATCATACTGTGAATAAATGGATAATTTGACTTCCTCATTCCAATTTGAATTCCTTTCATTTGTTTTTCTCATTTTTAAGATTTATTTATTTTTATTAGAAAGGCAGATTTACAGAGAGACAGGGAGATTTTCCATCTGCTGGTCCACTCCACAAATGGCCAAATTGGTAGGATTCAGAGTGAAGCTTTCAATCCTGTGTTTTTTTGTTGGGAAGGATTTAATTGCTGAATCAGCCTCCATCCTGGTTATGTGTACATTTGGGTTTTTAATTATCTCATTGTTAAGTTTTGGTAAATGGGTTGTGCCCACAAATCATTCCATTTCTTCTAGGTCTTCTGACTTGTTGGTGTATAGTTACTTGTAATAGTCCCAGGCCATTCTATGTATGTCTGATACATCCATTGTTACATGTCCTGATTTATTGATTTGTATCTTTTCCTTTCTTTTTGATTAGTAAGGCTAGTGGGGTGTTTTATTGACTTTCTCTAAGAACCAGCTCTTTTATTCATTGATCTTTTGCATTGTTCTTTGCTCTCTATTTGGTTCATCTCCTCCCTTATTTGAATTATTTCCTTTTTCTGCTAATCTTGGGATTATTTTGCTGTTGTTTCTCTAGCTCCTTTTGGTATGTAGTTAGTTCATTTACCTGGTGTCCTTGTAGCTTCTTGATGCAGACCTTGATTGCAATGAACTTTCCTCTCAGCACTGCTGTGGCTGTGTCCCACAACCTCTTACATGTTATGTTGGTCCTTTCATTTATTTCAAAATTATTTTTATTTTCTCCTTCATTTCTTCTATAACCCCTTGTTTATTCAGCAGAATGGTGTTCAGGTTCCAAATATTTGCATATTCTCTGGAGTATTTTGACTTGCTGGTCACCAGTTTCACTCCATCGTGGCCTAAGAAGAAGCATGTGATGATTGCAATTTTTTACATTTTCTGAAGCTTGTTGTATGGGCTTTAATATGATCAGTCCTGGAGAAGGTTCTGTGTGCAGATGGAAAAAAATGTATTCTGTGTCTGTAAAATGAAAGGTTCTATAGATAACATTTAAATCCCTTTGTTCTACAGTCTGAGTGGGCACTATTGCTTCCTTGGTGAGTTTCTACCTCTTCGATCTTTCTCTTAAGATTAGTGGGATGTAAGTTTCCCCAATATTATTGTATTGGAGCCTATATCTCCCTCTAAATCAGTTAATATTTGTTTTATGTAGCTGGCTGACCTGACATTTGGTATGTATACATCCATTTTCATTATTTCATCTTGCTGAATGGAACCCCCAATCATTATATGGTGTACTTTTTCATCTCCTTTAATGCTTTTCACGTTGAATTCTATATTATCTGATATTAAAATGGCTACACCAGCACGTTTTTCCTTTCCCTTTGCCAGGAATATCCTTTTTCATCCTTTCACTTGGAATTTCTGATTACCTTTGCTAGGTTTTAGACTACTTGATTTAGATTTCTTCTGTGATTTTATTGAGATGATCTCCATTTTTTGTCTTTCAAACTGGTAGTTGTCATTCTTTTTTTCTACCTGTAGCACACCTTTAAGCAACATTTGTAGGACTGGTCTGGTAGAGGCCAAGTCTTCCAGTTTTAGTTTGTTTTGGAAGTTCTGTATTTCATTTTCAAATACAAATGAAAGCTTTGCTGGGTATGTTATTCTAGATTGACAGTTTTTTTTTTTCTGTGACTGGAATATGTCACTTCATTCTCTTGTAGGGTTTCCTCTGAGAAATAAAATGTGAGTCTGATTGGGTTACTCTATAAGTTATCTGACATTTCCTGTGTATATGTTTAAGTGCATTTTAGTTATCAAACAAAGAGGCTTGATTATGATGTGCCATGGTAAGGATCACATCTAGTCTAGTTTATTCAGGGTTTAATGCCATTCCTGTATTTGGTTTCCACTTTCTTTTTCCATGTAAAGGAAGTTCCATTTATTATTTTATTGAATATATCCTTCAATCCAGCTTCTCTTTCCACACTTTCAGGAACTCCTATCATTCATATGCTTGGCCTCTTGATGGTGTGGATTATTTCTTCGAAGGTTTTCTTAGCTTTACTCTGTTCCTCAGGCTTGGGCATTTTCACAAATGGGATCTTCTAGTTCTGAATTCTTTCTTCTGCCTCACTCATTCTGTTATTGAAATATCCCTTTGATTTTTTTAAGATTTATTTATTTTTATTTGGAAAGTCAGATATGCAGAGGGGAGGAGAGACAGAGAGGAAGATTTCTATGCAATGGTTCACTCCCCAAGTGGCCGCAAAAGCTGGAGCTGAGCCAATCCGAAGCCAGGAACTCTTCCAGGTTTCCCACACAGGTGCAGGGTCCCAAAGCTTTGGGCCATCCTCAATTGCTTTCCCAGTCCACAAGCAGGGAGCTGGATGGGAAGTGGAGCCACCAGAATTAGAACCGGTGACCATATGGGATCCTGGCGCATTCAAGGCAAGGACCTTAACCACTATGCTATCGTGCCTGACCCAGATATCCTTTTGTATTTTTAATTTGCTCTATTCTGTTCTTAATTTTTAATAATTCAGGTTGATTTTGTTTCAATGCTATCTCCTATGTGACATAAACCTTAAATTCCTTGACTCCTCTATCTGTCTCCTTTTTAAAAATAGTTTTATATGATTTTTTAAATGCTTTATCCAGCACCAAATGCTGTAGTATAGTGGCTAAAGTCCACCTTAAAGGTACCTGGATCCCATATGGGTGCTGGTTCGTGTTCCAGCTACACCACTTCCCATCCAACTCCTATTTATGGCCTAGAAAAGCAGTAGAGGACAGCCCAAGTCTTAGGACCCTGAACCTACATGGGTGACACAGATGAAGCTCCTGGCTCTTAGCTTTGGATCATCTCAGCTCTGGCCATTGCAGCCACTAGGGAAGTGAATCAGCAGACAGAAGATCTTTCTGTCTTCTCTCCTTGTCTCTATAAATCTGACTTTCCAATTTAAAAAATTAGATCTTTTTAAAATATGCTGTATCCATCATTTCACATTGTCTTCATTATCTACTTCTGAGGCTGAAATAGTCTTTTGATTATTTGTGGAGGAGGCAACAGTAATCTTATTTGTGGTAACTGTTCCTTTATTTTGTCATTGGTCATTACATTTCAAATTAGTGAATTTTCTTCTCAGGCTAATTTTCTCTTTAAACTGTGATGTCCACAGGTCTACTGATCAACTTCGCTATTCTGTTCAGTACATGGTTCACCATTTGTGACATTTGTGCCATTCTTTCCAGTGAGTTTCAGTCTCAGTCTCCTGTGCTTCACTTCTGTCCCAGCCTCTCCAGCCAACACACCCAGGCTGCTCTTCTTCACTTCAAGTAATCTCATGTCAGGACCACGTCATTGTCTGCTCAGTCTTTCACCCATCTACTGACACATTCAGTGTTATCCAGAATGGGAGAAACACCAACTGTTTTAACTGTGTGGTTCACAGCGCTGCCAGTTCTTTTTGGTACTCTGCTATGACTCACGTGGTCAGCTCATGGATTATTTTTCTCTTCTTTATAGAACTTGCTATAAGCTAGGTCAGGGAGCAAACTGAACCTATTTTGGACATGTCTGTGAGATGTCAAATTGTTATTTTGCTGGTGTGACCAGCAAAATGTGTTTGCAGTGTGACAGCTGCCTTTCTATTCCTATTACTTAGGAATTGTGTGTTCTCTTCTTTTCCTTCATTAATATGCTTCTCTTTTAACTTATCCTCACCCTATTCCACTATCTTCCTTTTGAATATTAGCATGCATATTAAAGACTTTCTGTCTATTCTTTCCTCCCTCTTCCCCTCCCTCCCTTTATCCTACCTTTTCCTCTCATCTTTATCTCCTCTCCCTTTCAAATAAGCTAAGTAAATACTGAAAAAAAATTTGAAAAATAAACAAAAGTGATGAAGACTTCCTAAGAGAGTGTATTACAAAGTAAGGCCACACCCAATTATGGCACCTGCTGTATACTCCCAGTTCTCATTCTGCTTCTCTACCATGCTAAATTACAGCTAGAAGTGGCCTTTGCATGGGGACAATTATGATGTGGTTTGAACCTTCTGACCACCAGACTCATGAGCCAAATAATCCTCTCTTCCTTATGTATCACCTGTATTGAGTATTTTGTTAGGAGAACAAGAATTTGTCTGTCAAGAACTTCATCAGCAATTGGCAGGGTCCATCTGCATGCTTCCTGACATGCTGTGGGAAAGATTGGTTGAAAGCCTCAAAGACTGACTCCGTGAAAGAAAATATAAATCAAAAGCAATGCCTAGTCTCTAGACAGATTGGAAAATGACTGCTACCACCAAGGACTACTGATCTGTGCTCAAGACAGATGATGCTGGGGAATCACTTTGATGCCACCTGTAGCTG
This sequence comes from Ochotona princeps, assembly GCF_030435755.1. Classification (NCBI taxonomy): domain Eukaryota; kingdom Metazoa; phylum Chordata; class Mammalia; order Lagomorpha; family Ochotonidae; genus Ochotona; species Ochotona princeps. The sequence goes on from NC_080832.1 coordinate 114,890,658, forward strand.
CTGTGATAGATGGGGTTTCTTGTTGGAAATAAGCAACACATTTCCTAATTCCTTAGGTGAACTTACTGATCCAGGGAACTAATTTCTCTTTGTATATCTCTGTTACAAAATCCACCAAATGAAGTGTCCTTTTAGGTGGTAAAACCAGCAGCATACCTTCACTGTCCTATTTCAGAAATATGTCTCTGAAAATGTGTCATATTTAAACTCTCAGGGATCTCTGCATTAAGATATCTTAATAAGGATCTTTCCCTGCATTAAGATATCACTTCACCCAACCCATTGATGAGATTATGCTACTTGCACCTACTGATCAAGAAGCAGCAATTACCCAAGCCTAGTAGTGAAGTATTAACAGTGAAAAAGTGGGAAATCAATCCAACAAAAAAATTCAAAAACCTTGTGTCTCAGTGAAACTTTTATGTTTCCATTGCTGTGTGGACTTTGAGCTATATCTTTCAGGTTGTTGCATAGGGTCTCTCATACAAACAAAAACTTCTTGTAAACTTTGAAATTTTGGAAACACGATATTCCTTAACTGGTAGGCAACTCTGACAATTTACCAAGTGACATGGAAGCTTCTAGTTTATGGTGCAGCGGAGAATAAGAAAACGCTCTTGCCCTAAACTAATCTTCTTGCCAGGACAGGAGGTAGACAAAGTCAACCTGGGCCAACGACTCACTGGTGTGCATGAGATCTGCCACTAGAAGGAGTTTGGGAAACTCGTTCACTGGGATGCAGTCCTGCAGGTGAGCGCAAGAATCGAGGCAAGAAGCAGCCCAGACAATGCCAAGCATACATGTAGATCAGGACAGACTAGGCTGTGCCAGTTCATAACACCCACTGACAGATGTGGGAGGTACGACAGGGTGCAAGATCAGCCAGATCGGGCTACATCAGCCAGTTCACATTAGTGTCAGGATAGCGATCAGGCTTAGCTGGGCTAGGCTGTAGCACCCACCAGCAGGAACTAGAACAAGGGGCAGGTTAGAACAGATTGTAGATACTGAGGTGAGGCAAGCCATGCCAGCCTGAGGTCAGCAGGTATTAGATTCATGAGCCCTGGGGGTAGGGGATCTGGCAGGGCTCGGGTAGCTTAGTGCAGATCCAGGGGTCCACCTGCATGGTGGGGGCTGGGTTTGTGAGCCCCAGGGACAGGTGATCCAGTGGGACTTGAGTCACCTATTCCAGGCTCCTGAGGCCTGCCTACCAAGTGGGTACTAAGTTTGTGAGTTCTGGTGGTTGGATTCTGGTGGGGCTTGGGTCAATTGGAGCAGGTCTTTTGGCCTGCCTTTCAAGTAAGTGCCAGGTTTGTGAACTCCATAGGTAGAAAATATTATTTTTTTATAGAACAATTTTTTAATTATATTTTTGACAATCTTTACACAGCCAATTACGGTAAAAAGGTTCAAGGGCTACAGGGAGGTGTGTAAGACTGTTATTTCCATATTGCTTCCTTCATATATCTGAGGTAAAGGGGGATATTGAGGGAGAAGCCCCACCCAGTTTCCTACCCACCGCAAGTCCCAGATGTGGGGCATGCTCTGAGATCCTTGTTCAAGTGGTTTTGACAGTTCACCAGTTCTGAATCGCTGCCAGTCTCGCCACTCAAAGCACGATGAGGTCGTTGAAGAATCCACTGATTAACATAGTCCAACTTAGAGTCTCCATTTGCCCAGTATTTCGCTGCCAACATAGAGCTGAGGTGGTTGGTTGACTTGTTCTGTCCTCTGTCTTTTCTTGGCTACGGTTCTGAGTCCGCCATTTTGATTGGGGGGATCCGAAAAGAAACTTTGAGGTATTCCCAGACCAGATTCTTGTACGTACTAGCAAGCACAAGGCCCAGCACAGTCCATCGCCCCAATCAGCTGGTGGTTGCAATTGCTGGGTTGGTTCTGTTTTCAGTCCCGACTTCCACTGGAACCAATGAGTGTTGCAGTCCAGCTTGTTTCTGCCCAGCACATACTCGGCCCTCACATAAACCAGTGTTAGCTGCAGCCTAGTCAGAGCAACCCACAATAACCCCAACCAGGCCTGCCCCCTACCATGGTTTGCCAGCATATGTAGCAGACTAGTCCAGTCTGTCCCACATCACATTTGGCTCTCGTACATATCAATGGGTATTGAAGCTTAGTTCCATCTACCCAGCTCAACTATCCAGCCCTCACGGATGTTGTTGAGTGCCTCCGTCTAGCCACCCTAGCCCCTATCCTAGTTTTCCAGCCCTCCCACAGGAGGAGTAACCCAAGAGGGAGGAGCCCACTATTTCCCTCCCAGGTCTCTCTCAATCCCGGTTTATGCACTCTCCAGGTGGTTCCGTGGTTTGACTTGACAGAATTAGCCCCCAGTGACAGCTTCTGCCAGTTGATGCTGTGATTAAGCCCAGACAACCCTCTCCCACTCTAATTTATGCTTGCATCAGTGGGAATAATCCACCCAGCCTGGCTTTTCCCTGATCTAGTCCACATGAGGCGCTCAGGTGTTGTAGCCCTGCTTAGTCTGGTTTGTCCCCATCCCAGCCCATGCTCTCCAGTGGGAGTAGCTGTTCAGCAAGGGGACCACCTCCTTAATCCCCCTGCCGGCTTTGCCCCCTCCCTTCCTGGATCTCATGCGTGCTGGTTGGGTGCTGCAGTCACATCCAGTACAGGCAACCTCACCCTGGCATTCCATATTGTGCACTGGTTTTTGTCATGCCCAAGCCTGGCTCAACCCACACTCTGTTCTGGTGTTCAGATTTGCCAGAGAATGACATGAACTGATTCAGCCTGGTCTGCCCCTGACCCATGCCAAATGTATGCCAGTGGGAAACTTTCCATGGCCTATTCTGGGCTGTTTCCTATCATGCTTCTTGTAGCTACCTGCAGGGACTGTGTCCTGCCAGAGGAGTTGTGCAGGCTCCTCCATCAGAACCCCTCCCAATGCCAGATTTTGCACATATCACGGGGTCCATGAGCCAGCCCTACTCAGTTCACCTCCTGTCCTAGCAGGAACAGTGGCTTTTCCTGACTGGCCTTCACCCCAATCTGCTTTCTACTGTTGGATGTTTCAGCCCAGCCACGGCTCTTCCATACCCACATATGGCTCACATATGGCTCAGTAGGGGTTGAGACCTAGCTTAGTCCTTCCCACATCTACCCTCTCCCTCCAGGACACCAGACTGTGTTGGGTCTGGCTTGACCTGGTGCATCCAGTCCCAGTCCACACTTGTGCCAAGGGAGACTACGACTGTTTCCGGGTTAGAACGCAGCCCTCAACCACGCTCGTGTGCCCCTTGGTGGGAGCCTAACCCAGTTAGAGTGTCCCCTTAGCTCCCCAACCAGGCCTGTTCCCAGCTATGAATCAAAGCATGCCAGTGGTTTCTCTGACTCAGCTTGGCTCAGTCCCTCACTTGTCCTGGCCTCTGCCTTAGACACTGTGGTTTAGCGTCCTTGACTCACGTAGACCAGTAGGTGCAATAGCCTAGCTTGACATTACCTGTGCTCCATCCTGGTTTCTAGTTTCACTTGAAGGCTAAGGTTTGCTCAGTCCTACCCAATACATCTCGTTCCATTACCAGTTACACATTGACCAACTGTTGGAGCTACTTTGCTCAGCTTGTCCGAAACCCCAGGTCTGGACCACATGTTCACCAGTGGGAGCTATGACTCACCAAGGACCAGCAGAACGGATAGTTCTTTCTTTGGGTTCACCACCCGAGTTCCCAGGGAAAGTCCCTTCCCACCTGGTTGCTGGTGGAGTTCCGGCTGTTGTGGAGTTCAGATCACCATGCTGGATTATTAGTCTCTGCAACACCACACTGCTGCTTTCCTGTGTCTGTCAGTCTCCAGGTACCCCTCTGCTGTTGTTCTGTCCTTTCCTATTTCCTGAAATATGTCCTCTCTACTTCATCCTGGTTAAATGTTTTTCCGTCTGTATAAATGTGTCCTTACCCTATTCCGCCATCTTCATTCTCCCCGTAATCTAATTTCATAGTATGCTTTTCTCACATGTTTTGGAAGTGTCCTAATACACAGGGGGGAAAATGAGGTCAGATAGAAAAAGGTATTCATAGAAAAAATTTAATAAAATTTAATAAATTTTATTAGACTAATAAATAAGCAAAAAAATAAAAATTAGAAAGAAAAGAAAGCAGACAGAAAGAGGAAATGAGAAAATAGTGTAAAAGAAGGAAAAAGATAAAGGCAGGGAGGAGAAGGAGAAAAATAGTCATGGCATACCTGGAATGGAGAGCCCTGCAGACACACACTTCCCAGGCACCACCTGCCAGTGACTGAGTCCCAGAGGGCCAGCGCCTGTCCTGCCCGAATGGGCACCCCAGTAGGTGACCACAGAGGAATCCACTCACACACACACACACCCCCCACACATCCCCGGGTCCTGGTAGGTCAAAACGATTCTTGGCAAGTCATGGTGGGCTCTGACTTTGGCCTCTCACAAGAAAAATGGGGGAAGCCTAGGAGAGCATAGAGAGAATGGGGGAAACACCTGGGCCAGCAGAGAATTCAGGAGACATATGGGACAGGAAACAGAGAATGGGGGAGAAACCTGGGCCAGCAGAGAAAATTGGGAGACACCTGGGACAGGGGACAGAGAATGGGGGAGATGCCTGGGACAGCAGAGTCTGGAGGGCCCAGGAGATGATACTAATTGTGCTGGGGTCACCCTTGTTCCTCTCCCAGGCAGAGCAGTGGACTTTGCCCCAGGGTGAAGATCTGTTCAATGACTACCAGTACATCTTGCGCTTCTGTTAATCTAAGTGAGGCAAACATCCTCCCTGCTTCACTCCACTGTCAGACTGTTCTCACCTCATGGCTGAGACAGGGTTAGGAACAGGAGGAAACATGCCCAGGTCAAACCCCCACTGAAGCTACACCTGCCCCAAAGTTCCCCTGAGTGTCCAGTGAGGCCATGTTGGAGCAGCGGCCATAGGGTGCTTGAGAGATCTGAGGATCATGAGGGGGGCTTCAAAGACATGGTACGGTTCTTCCAGAAGTTCCTGGAAACATATTTCTGGAAAAAAATACTCATAGGTTTCACAGCACAATGCAAGCTTCCTTTTTAATTCTGCTTTTGCATGAACTTTTTATGATTTAAACAACTGTGTGTTCAAATATGTCTGGAGATTTCTTGCTCCAAACCTCTACCTCTATAAATCTCCGAAGTTGCAAGTGAGGAAGCCACCCCAAGGTGGTCAGGTTTACCTAGGGCTCTGCTGCCCTCTTGTGGCCAGCACAGGGCAGGCCGAACACTCCCCCAAAGGAAGACGCTGAGGGAGGGGTCAGAGCACCCTCTTCCAGAAACCTTGGAAAAGTGGGCGGGAACACTGCAAGCCAGACAGGAAAGGCCCCGCCCGCAGGCTTCCAAGCTCAGGAAGTGGAAAAACATAGACCACGCACTGATGGAAATTCAGAGATCCTTTATTGCTAGCGGTGAGGAGGGTGGCTCATGCCCTAAGACCTCTCAATTCCCAATTACAGAACAGCAGGGTGTGTAAAGGGGAAACCACCGACCAGGAGGGGCTCAGGTGGACTGAGTAAATACACTGAGCTAATACAGATCTTAGAGATGAAAAATCACTAATCACTAATTTGCAAGCTTTTCTTGCTATACCCTTTTTATAGATATTTGTTTTTGTATTTACACTGGATAGGCAGATTTATGGAGAGAAGGAGAGACAGAGAAAGAAGTTTTATATCCCCCCAAGAAAAGTGGGCAGGAACGCTGAAAAAGCAGGAAAGGTCCTGCTCACAGGCTTCCAAACGCACTCAGAGGGGAGAGGAAAAAGCACACACACTGATTGAGAATCGGAAGTCCTTTATTGCTGGCGGTGAAGAGGGTGGCTCATCCCCTAAGACCTCTCAGTGCCCAACTACAGAACAGCAGGGTGTATAAGGGGGAAACTACCGACCAGGAGGGGCTCAGGTGGACTGAGTTAACATTGAGCTAATGCAAATTTTAGAAAAGAAAAATCACTAATCATTAATTTGCAAGCTTTTGTTGGTATACTACTTGTTTGTTTGCTTGCTTGGTTATATTGGATAGGCAGATTTTCAGAGGAGAGACAGAAAAAGATCTTCAGCCCACTGATTCATTCCCTCAAATGACTACAACTACCAGAGCTGAGATAATCTGAAGCCAGGAACTCCTGTCTGGGTCCACTGCTCACACCTGCAGCTGGCGTGTTCCAGGTGGGGGCCAAACAGGCCACTGGGGGCTTATCTCAGAAGTCAAGGTAATGCCTTGACAGTGATTGGCTGTTAAGAACAGGACAAAGAGGAGTTCCCAGGTGTCTGTCCTGTCTAGCCCACTTAGTGCTGCTGTAACAGAGTATCACACAGAATGGACCGTTGACAAAGAACACAATTTTTTAAGTTTGTTATTATTGGAAAATCAGGTCAGATTTATGGAGAGAAGAGACAAAGATCTTCCATCCACTGGTTCACTCCTCAAATTGCCACAATGATTGGAGCTGATCCAATCCAAAACCAGGAGCTAGGAGCTTCTTCTGGGTCTCCTACATGGATGCATGGGGGTGCCAAAGACTTTGATCACCCTCTGCTTTCCCTGGCCACAAGCAGAGAGCTGGATGAGAAGTGGAGCACTCAGGACATGAACTGGTGCCCATATGAGATGCCAGCACTTGGAGCTGGAGGATTAGTAAATTGGTCCATTGCGCCAGTCCCAGAACAATGTGGACTGGGACTGGAAGCACCAAGCCGGGCCAGACTCCAACACTATCTGGTGCTCCAGCGGACCAGGGGAAATGTGTGACAGACTAGGCTAGGTCTCAGCCCTTACTGAACCAGCCCAATTAGGAATCAAGAGATGGGCTGTTAGCATAGAACATTACTGATCACCACACACCAGCCCATGATCAATTCTGGTGATCAGGGAATTCAAGATGAAGGCATGGACAGGCTCTGGGTCTGGCCAGGCCTACTCTCAGCTTCCTAGATGGTACCTGGCCATTGTGGCTCAAGAACAGAAGGCACAAGAGATGCACTTTCTCACACAGTCCTTCCAGAAGATATCAGTGCAGCTGTGAACTAACTCTCCCCAGAAGCCTCCTGTGCCAACATGGTTACAGCAGGAACTCGGTCTCCAGCACGTTCACTGGGGGCACACACCCGGGCCACATACGGCCCAGGCAACAGGATGGTGTCTGGGTCAGGGTTTGAAAGGGAGACAGAGACAGCTGGAGTGGGAAGAGTTTGGGTTTCCACGTGCTTCTCCCTGTTAGGCATCTGGCCACTGATGGAAGAGGTAGATCCAAGGGTCAAGAGGCAGAGGTCTGGTCGTGTTTGTCTACCCTGGGGAGCTTCTGCTGCCCCTGAGGCCCCACTGGGAGCAGACAAAGAACACACAGTTCTGGCCAGGGCAGCTACATGCTCCCAGACTGGGAAGTTTGGAGAGGAAAGCCCTGGGTAAGAGACACTGAATTAAAGGCTTATAGAATCTCCCAGCACCCAGAGCTGGGCAGGACACAGAGGCCCTAAGATGGGGAAAAGCAGCCATTGAACCACACCTTGGTGACTTGGAACCCAGAGAAAATGAGAGAGAAGGGCCATCAGGAACTGAGTATGTATGGTGGAAAGCTGACCAGTGTGGACACGACAGGGCAACTGCGCCTTTAAGTCAGGATTCAGAGCCCACCAACCAAAGGGATGGAAGGCAGAGGATGACCACACATCACAAGAATGGGCTCTGTTTTTTTGTTGTTTGTTTGTTTTTGTTTTTAAGAATTATTTACTTTAGAAGATCTTGCAGCTGGGCAAGTTTGGGAGGGGTTCAGGCCTTGGGGTTAGGGGCAACTGCAGCTCCCTGCAGTGTGGCAGCTGTGGGGGGGTGCCCCTGCTGAGTTGGACCCAATGCTGGGGACTCACACCAAAGACACTGCTGGAAGGCAGTGAATGAGTCCTTGGCTTCCCCAGGACCCAAGAGAGCTCTTCCCTCAGGGTAAGTTCACCATGGGGGAACTTGGGAACTGAGTTAAAATTCCTAGCTCCGCCCTGCCACTAAGATCTTGAGGCTGGGTGGGTTTGGGAGGAGTTCAGGCCTTGGGGTTGGGGGCAACTGCAGCTCCCTGCAGTGTGGCAGCTGTGGGGGGGTGCCCCTGCTGGGTCAGACCCAATACTGGGGACTCACACCAAAAACACTGCCAGAAGGCAGTAAATAAGTCCTAGGCCTTGGGATGCCAGTACACTACGTGGTGCCATGCTTTGCCTGCTGGCCTCCCAGCAGCGAACTCTGGGGTTTTTAAGATATGCAGTTGCTGCCTGGGGACACCCAAGACTAAGGCGAGTTTTAGTGTAAATGAGAAGTGAATTTTGGGTGATTCCCAGTGACAGGGTCATGAATGTTTCAGGCATGCGTGGGGAATGAGACCTGGTGGTTTCAAGGTAAGTATTCAATAGATAATTTGGGTTAGACAGATTCACCAGCCCAATTAGGAATCCAGAGATGGGCTGTTAGCATAGAACATCACTGATCACCACACACCAGCCCACACGAAAGCTATGGATGGGAGCCTCTTTGGCAGGGTTAGGTACCATTACCCGACTGGGTGGTGGAGTGGTGGAGTGGTCACATTTGGCAGTATCAAGACACTATCCAGCTCATGAGAGAACTTGGTCTGGAGGTAGACTCTGTGGGGTTGTGTGGGCCCAACCCTGAGAAATACAAGTCCCACTGGTTAGCTCGCAAGCTGGGGTTGTGATGGACTAAGCTAGGTGTGACCATGCCACCTGCCATCACTCATAGGTAAAGGAACCCACAACAGTCAGGGAAGGTCAAGGCAGCAGCACCTGAATGTGCATTCTAAAACAGGATGTGGGGTGTACCAGGCTGCCACTGGAAGAGAGCAGAATGGGCAGTGCCGACAAAACCTTAACTCACAAGAAACAACAGAAATCAGGTTGGAGCACAGGTCATGCCAAGTAGGTCCTTGCACCTACTGATCTGCGTGAGACAGGGACACTAAGCCACAGCATCTAAGGGGCCAGGACAAGTGAGGGGCTCTGCCAAGCTGAGTCAGAGCAACCACTGGCATGCACATGATCTAAGGTTGGGAATAGGCCCAGTTGGGGAGCCAAGGGGACACCCTAACGGGGTTGAGGTTCCCACCAATGAGCGCATGGGCTGGAATTGGGGCTGCGTTCTGATCAGGATACGATTGTAATCTCACCTGGCACAAGTGTGCACTGGGACTGGAAGCACCAAGTCAGGTCAGACTCCAACACTATCTGGTGCTCTGGCGGACCAGGGGAAATGCGTGACAGACTAGGCTAGGTCTCTGCCCTTACTGAACCATGTGTGAGCTGTATGTGGGTATGGAAGAGCCGTGGCTGGGCTGAAACATCCAACAGTAGAAAGCAGATTGGGGTGAAGGCCAGTCAGGAAAAGCCACTGTTCCTGCTAGGACAGGAGGTGAACTGAGTAGGGTTGGCTCATGGACCCCCTGGTATGTGCGAAATCTGGCACTGGGAGAGTTTCTGATGGAGGAGCCTGCACAACTCCTCTGGCAGGACACAGTCCCTGCATGGAAGCGCAAGAAGCACAATAGGAAACAGCCCAGAACACGCTATGGAAATTATCCCACTGGCATACACATGGCATGGGTTGGGGGCAGACCAGGCTGAACCTGTTCACATCACCCGCTGGTGAATCTGAGCACCAGAGCAGAGTGTGGGTTGAGCCAGGTTTGGTTGCAACACATACCAGTGCACAATATGGAATGCCAAGGTGAGATGAGCCGTACCAGATGTGGTTGCAGTGCCCAAACAGCACATGTGATAATCAGGGGGAGGAGGCAAAACCGATAGGGAAATGTGGGCTCCCCTGCTGAACAACTACTTCCATTGGAAAGCGTGAGTTGGGATGGGGGCAGATCAGAATAGGCAGGGCTATAACACCTGTGGGCCTCATGTGAGCTAGATAAGGGAAGGGACACAGTGGGCTGACTGTTCCGACTGCTGCAAGTAGCAATTAGAGTGGGTGAGGGTTGGTTGGGCTTAGCCCGCAGCATTAGCTAGCAGAGGCTGGCACTGGGAGCTAATTCTGTCAAGTCAAATGCCAGAACCACCTGGAGAGTGCATAATCTGGGAGTGGGTGTGGCCTAGAAGGGAAACAGTGGGCACCTCCCTTGGGGTTACCATTCTCACTGGACAGCACAGAAACCAGGACAGGGGCAGGGGTGGCTAGACAGAAAGGCACCTGCCAGTATGTTTGTGGGCTGGATAGTAGGTTGGTTGGGTTGAACTAGACTTCAATACTCATTGACATGTGCCAGAGCTAAATGGGATGTGGGACAGACTGAACAAGTCTGCAGCACATACTGGCAAGCATGGGAACCAGGGTAGGGGGCAGAACTGGTGGGGGTAATGGGGTCGTCCCAACTAGGCTGCAGCTCCAACGGTTTGCGTGAAGACCAAGTATGAAGTGGGTAGGATCAAGCTGGACTACAACACTCATTGCTTCACGAGGAAGACAGGGTTGGAAACAGAATGGACCCAGCAATCGCAATGACCAGCATGTGCATAAGCTGACAGACGGTGTTGGAGTCTGTACTAGCAAACTCACGCAAGAATCAGGTCTGGGATCAACTCAGACGAAGTTTCTTTGGAGATCCTTTCCAACTGAACTGCTGATCTTAGAACCCCAACTATGAAGAGACTGTCAGCCAGTGGACTCTGAATAGATTTCATTGCAATTGGAATGGCAAGATTGGCAGCAATCCAGAACTGATGAACTATCAAAACTGTTTGAGCAGGACCCTCGGAGCGCACCTCCCATTGGGGATCTGGGATGGGAGGGAGGCTGGGTAGGGCTTTTCCCTTTGTTACTCCCCTAACCCCAGATACAGGGAAAATGATAATATTAGTGTAGAAACAATGGTATAACCCACTTTCACCCTGTAGCCCTTGACCCTTTGTACCCTAATCAACTAAGTAAGATTATTAAAAAATAATTTTAAAAAAAGATTTATTTACTTTCATTTGAAAGACAGATTTACAGAGAGAAGGAAAGACAGAAAAAAAAATTTCTATCTGCTAGTTCACTCCAAAAATCACAACAACTGAATCTGAGCCAATCTGAAGCCAGGAGATTCTTCTGGGTCTCCTACACAAGTGCAGGGTTCCAAGCCTTTAGGCCATCCTCCACTGCTTTCCCGAACCACAAGCAGAAAGCTGGATGGGAAGTGGAGCAGCTGGGACATAAACCGGTGCCCATAATGGATGCCAACATTTGGAGGTAGAAGATTAGCCAGCTGGGCCACAGCACAAGTCCCTGGCACTGGCTCTGGAAGGAAGCTTCAGGGCAGCAAAAAATATACATTTACAAGGGTGAGAGCTTTAGAGGAAGTGCTTTAGAGAAAGGAGACAAAGCCCTGGCATGAGTGTGAATATTGAAAAGAAATCAGACATTTTCCAGAAGGCAGCTCTGAGCTTTCTCAGGAGGCCTGAGGTCAACCTGGGGACAAGCCTCAGGTGCCAGAGGCCAGGGGACTGTGGCTGTCAGTGACCAGAGGTCAGCAGCTCTCACAGGGACCAGTGCCCTCAGGGTCCACTTCAGGCCACTGTCCCAAAGCCCAGACCCTCACCTACATCCTCCAGGCAATTGCTGAAACCAAGATTAGTCACACCCAGGAAGACAGTCCCAGGTCAGCAGACATGACAAGTTCCTGCTGACCAGGGTGGTCACCTGTCAGGAAGTTGACAAGGACCAAGAAAGAATTGGGCATGTAGACAGAAGGGAGCTACACAGTGACCCCGTGGGGCCATAAAAGGTAGTCAGGCTGATCTGCCATAATCCAGGAAAGTTGCTCAGGACTGGAGAGACATAACAGGGTCCATAGTCACCCTCCTAGGAAAGAAAAGACAAAGCCCAGCCATGTGAAGGCTGTGCTTCCTTGGTATTTATTTGGTGCCAGGCGCTAATGTTTGTCTTGTGCAATTCACACAGGATCCTCCACAGCAGGTGGTCTCTACGTAGAGGGGTTTGGGCAAAACTAATCAACAGCACACATGGGTTTGTAGTAGTGAAGGCAGGACATGAACTCAGTGCCACATACAAAGCCACAGCTTTTCAACTATTGTGTATGCTTCTCCACCAGAAAGTCCCACCATGCCACTTGTTAAAATATATATTTCTCTCCAGCGCTAAGAATAATTGTAATCCTTTGATATGATGTTATGTATAACATGTTATGTTTTGAATGTTATATGTTGTGTATAAACTAAAATTGAAGTATAGGTGAGGTGGTCACAGAAGGTGGCTGGGAACTCGCATTTACTTTTAACATATTGGTTACTCACTACTATGTCAATCAATTCCATAATGATGTAAATTTTTGCTGATGGTATGTTGGAGCTTTCAATTGACTGGGATGATACTCTGCTGGCTCTGTCTTCAGACCAGAGAGGGTATACCTAAGAAGCCGTTGAACTTGACGGGACAATAAGATGCTGGACTGTATGTTTGGTATATGCTTGCAATGGGGAAATCTCAACTGAACTTGAGCTGTGGTTATGCAACAAGGTGGAGGAATCCACCATGGTGGGAGGGTTTGGGGAGGGGTGGGGAGAACCCAAGTATCTATGTAACTGTGTCACATAATACAACGTAATTACTGAAGTTAAACAATAAAGAAAAAAAAATAATAATAATAATAAAAAAAAATAATTGTAATCCTTTTTCTTCTTCCTTCCTTCCCTTTGTCTTTTTTTTAAAGATTTATTTTATTTTTATTACAAAGTCAGATACACTGAGAGGAGGAGAGATAGAGAGGAAGTGGAGCTGCCGGGATTAGAACCAGCGGCCATATGGGATTAAGGCAAGGACCTTAGTCACTAGGCCACGCTGCCAAGCCCCTTCCCTTTGTCTTTTAAGATTTATTTTATTTATATTTGCAAGTCAGTGTCACAGAGAAAGGGGAGGAGATAGAAATCTCCCATCCTCTGACTCATTCCTCATATGGCCACACAGCAGCCAGGCTGGGTCAGGCCAAAGCCAACATTCTGGAGCTTCATCCAGGTTTCCCAGGCAGGTGGCAAGGGCCTAATGAGTTGGGCCATATTCCAGTGCCTTCCCAGGCCATTGGCAGGATCAGAAGTGGAGCAGCTGGGGCATGAAATGATGGCTGAGGTTCGTGAATTGCACTGGTCCTGCAGGAAAATAATACCGACTGTGGCATCGTACGGGTCAAAAATAGGTCCGTATGACACCCAGACCTAATGTCCAACAGGTTCCAGCAAAATCAGTGCCACCAACAACGTAGCTATATAGGACACCTGGTGTCTCTCTAATCCTGGGACCTGCTCCAACCGGAAAAGGGACAAAGGCTGCAGAGACAAAGGTGCAGCCTCAGCATGGTATCACAGGAGGTGGAGATTGGTGAGCCAGGAGCTGGGGCTCTGGAGACCACAGTGGAAATCTCATATAAGAATCCAGACCTGGGCCTTTAGTCTTCTCCACGCCCATGGAGCAACGATCCCTCCGGTAAGCGGACCCCCGCACATTCGCAAACCATGAGGGCAATTTGGGAGCTGGACTAATCCAGCTCAGTCCTGCCACCATGAAGGCAGGACGAGTTAGGGCAGATTCCATGCTTGGGGCCGGGGACGGACTGACCCACTTCGCAGGGTGGCAGCTGCGGGGAGGCACCTCGGCTAAGGCGGATCCGGCTAAGGGTTTGAGCCAAAACCACCCCGCAAGGCGGTGGACGAGTCCCTGGCTTCCGGCAGCCAGTGCACCAATTGGTGCCAGGCTCTGCTTGCTGGCCGCCCAGCGGCGAGCTCTGGGGCTTTTATTATTTGTAACAGCTGCTCAGGGACACTCATGAATTAGGCCAACTTTAGTATAGGTGAAACATGAATTCCTGGCGACTGCCAGTGATAGGGACAGGTAACTTTGCGCTTGCACCTGCAGGTCTACTTTAATCGGGGATGCTGGGCCATGGTGTCTCTGGTAGAGGCCAACACAGGAGAGGTCCTGAGACAAGCTGAGTCAGAACAGCCACTGTTGGGTGCATGATCTGCAGCTAGGAGCAGGCCAAGTTGGTCAGTGGGGGGGACACCCTAGCTGGGTTGAGATTCCCACCAAGGGACACGGGTGCTGGAATGGGGGCTGCGTTCTAACTAGGAAACAGTCGTAGTCTCCCATGACACTAGTATGGCTGGGATTGGATGCACCAGGCTGGGCCAGACCCCAGCACCATCTGGTGTCCTGGGAACCAGGGTGGATGTGGGACTGACTTGGCTAGGTCTCAATCCCCTACTGAGCCATGTGTGAGCTATACATGGGGATGGACGAGCCATGGATGGGCTGAGTCATCCAACAGCAAGAACCAGAGTGGGGTGAAAGCCAGCCATGAAAAGCCACTGTTCCTGCTAGGACAGAAGGTGAACTGAGAAGGGCTGGCTCATGGACCCCCTGATATGTGCACAATAAGTGCAAGAAGTATGATAGGAAACAGCCCCGAATGGGCCATGGAAAGTTTCCCACTGGCATACATTTGGCATGGGTCAGGGGCGGACCAGGCTGAATCAGTTCATGTCATCCACTGGCAAACCTGGGCACCGGAGGAGAGTGTGGGTTGGGCCAGGTTTGGTCGCGACTAAAACTAGAGCATGATATAGAATTCCAGGGTGAGATTACCTGTACTGGATTAGAATGCAGCACCCAACCAACACGTGTGAGAACCAGGAAGGGAGAGGGCAGAGCAGCGGGGGGATGGAGGGGCTGGTCCCCTTGCCGGACAGCTACTCTCACTGGATAGTGTGGGATGGGATGGGGACAGACCAGTCTGGGCAGGGCTGCAGCACCTGAGCGCCGCATGTGGACTAGATCAGGGAAAAGCCAGGTTGGGCTGATTATTCCTGCCAGTTCTAGCATAAATTGGAGTGGGTGAACGTTGTTTGGGTTTAACCCCAGTCAGCTGGCAGAAGCTGGCACTGGGAGCTAATTCTGTCAAGTCAAACCACAGAACCACCCAAAGAGATCATAAATCCGGGCTGAGAGAGACCCAAGAGGGAAGTGGGGGGTTCCCCCTCTTGGGTCACTACTCCCGCGAGAGGCCATGAAAACTAGGATGGTGGCTGGGGTGGCTAGAAGAAGAGGCACTCAGCAACATCCATGAGGGCTGGATAGTTGAGTTGGTTGGAGGGAATTAAGCTTCAATGCCCATTGACAGGTACTGGAGCCATATGGGAAGCGGGACAGACTGGACTAGTCTGCTATGTATACTGGCAGGCCAGGGTGAGGAGCGGGCCTGGTGGCAGTTATTGTGGGTCGCCCCGACTGGGCTGCAGACCCCACTGGTTGATAAAAGAGTCGAGTGCGTGCTGGGCAGAACCAGGCTGGACTGCAACACTCTTAGTTCCAGTGCAAGTCGGGACTGAGAACGGAGCCAGCCCAGCGATTGCAACCACCAACTGATAGTGGTGATGGACTGTGCCGGACCCGGTTTTTGCTGGAACATGCGGGAATCTGATCTAGGAATACCTCTAAGTCTCTTTGGTGATCTCCCCAATCGAACTGCTGGACTCAGAGCCCTGGCTAGGAGAGGACGGAGGGCAGAACAGGTCAATCAACCACCTCAGCTAAACGTTGGGCAGCGAAATACTGGGCAAATGAAGACTCCATGATGGACTGTGACAATCAGTGGCTTCTACAATGACCTAATTGAGCTGGGAGGGATGTGACTGGCAGCGACACATAACTGGAAGACTATTAAGACCACTTGAGCAAGTATCTCAGCATGCCCCACATCTAGGACCTTGGGCGGGTGGGAGACTGGGTGGGGATTCTCCCTCAATATCCCCCTTCACCTCAGATACATAAATAATATAATAAAAATATATATTTAAAAAAATTAAAAAAAAAGAACCCAGACCTGGAACTCGCTGGAGATTGTGGCACAAGTGGCTGCAAGAAAAGTTGTGTACCAACGGCAATAAGTAAAATCGCACTGTAGACCTGTGGGTGATACAGCTTAGAAACCTGCATCAAGGAGAAGACTCTGCTAATCAGAAGTGCAATGACCAAGAGAAAAGAAGAGACAAAGGCACAATGAATATTACCGAAGACTCCCCTGCAAGGGAGCAAATCCCTATGCCAATCTCAGAGTTCACTGAGGAAGACATCGAGAAAATAGGGCACACAGAATCCATAAGACTCATTTTAAAGATTCTGATCAACAATGAGAAGCTCATGCAAGAGTTCAAAGAATTTAAGGAAGCAATAAAGCAAATCAAGGCTGGTATATCAGAAATTAAGAACACAGTAGAGCAAATTAAGAGTACAGTGGAGAGTCTCCAAAACAGAATGAAGCAAACAGAAGAAAGAATCTCAGAATTGGAAGATATTTCCTGTCACCAGGGGGAAGCATACAAAAAGCTGGAAGCAGAGCTGGATCAGGCCAAAAAAAGTATTCAAGGATTGAAAGACACTATTAAGAAGCCAAATATAAGAGTTATGGGAGTCCCAGAAGGTGCAGAAAGAGAAGCTGAGTTTGCAAATGTATTTAATGAAATAATAAAGGAAAATTTCCCTAATCTAGAGGAAGAATTGGGAAACAAGTTCCAGGAGGGGCACAGAACTCCCAACAGGCTTGACCAAAAGCGATCTTCACCACGACATATGATCATCAAGCTCTCTTCAATTGAACGTAAGGAAAACATCCTTATATGTGCACGTGAAAAAAATCAACTGACATATAAAGGAATGTCAATTAAGCTCACAGGAGATCTCTCACAGGAAACTCTACAGGCAAGAAGAGAATGGAGTGATATATTCCAGATTCTAAAAGAAAAATTGTCGGCCTAGGATAACATACCCAACAAAGCTTTCTTTTGTCTTTGAAAATGAAATAAAATTCTTCCACAGTAAAGAAAAGCTAAAAGAATTTGCCTCTTCCAAACCTGCCCTACAAATGATACTTCAAGATGTTCTCTTGGCAGAGAAGAGGAATAGCACCTACCAAAACCAAAGGCAAATGGGAAGAACATCCCAGTGAAATGACAACAGAAGACTAAACCAATGAACAACCCATTCCTAAAATGACAGGACCAAAGTACTACCCATGTATATTTAACTCTGAATGTAAATGGCTTAAGCTTAATCGAACATCATAGATTAGTACACTGGATTAAAAAACAAAACCCATCTACTTAATGTCTGGAGGAGACACACTTCACCAACAAAAATCAGCGGAAACTATATCACATGGATTTTGTTGTTTTCTGTTGGTTTCATCTCTTCAAAACACTTTCTACTGATTGAATCATTCAATGACTCAGATCATGCAGTGGCATCATTTTCTTCAAGAAGGTTCTTGATTTTCATTTCTTCGGCTACACATTAGTCATTTAATAGCATGTTGTTTAACTTCTTGATGTTGTTAATTTTTTTTTTCTCCCGGATGCTGTTTTTTTTGTGTGTGTGTGTGGCTCTTCATTTAAGGGGATGCATAGTAGCTGTGTAATGGAGACTGTCATATCTAGTAACATGTCATTTCACTTCAGGCATTGTAAATTTCTATTTTTTTTCTGATGTTGATTTTGTATCATGACTTTTCATTTAAGGGGATGTACAGTAGTTGTGTAATGGAGACTGTCACATCTAGTAACATGTCATTTAACTTCATGGCATTTTAAATTTCTATTGTTGATTTTGAATCATGACTTTTCATTTAAGGAGATGTACAGTAGCTGTGAAATGGAGACTAACATTCAGATGTGAGGATTTAGTATGGTATGCATTTCTACTTCCAGACAAAGATGAATTTATTATGAAACTGTTTAGTATATCTTGACAATAGGATTCTGGACTCTCTGCCATTGTCCAGGCCTGCAATGATGGACATATGACTGTGTATGAAGAACTATATGTTAGTTATGATATAGAGGAACTAGTGGGGGGAGGGAACTGGGGAGGGGATAAGGGAATATGAAACTGTATTATAAAATAATAACAATAATAATAAAATGTATTTTTAAAATTGTTGGGTTCCTCTCTCTCATTTGTGAGACCTGGTCTGAGTCCCTAGTCCCAGTGTTCAGCCTTGTTCAGCAGCTGGCTTTTTTTTTCCATTTTAATAGTTTTAATCAAGTAATGTAACTGAGACAGGAAATTTTAAGAGAGTTAAACAGAGCCAAGAGAAGGATTTCCTCTATCAGAATTACCTCTGCAAAGAACACTCTGATTATGTGAATTTCAATTCCACTGGAAGTTTGGCACAAGACTGAACTAGCCCAAGCCAAAATCCTCTTTAGTGTTGAGATGCCCTAATCATATTTCCTTCAAGTTAAAGTAAAAAGCTCTGTAAAGAGAACCTCATTAGCTTGATACTGTTTAACTGAGTTTAACTCAGCTCAGGTCACCGGGACCTCCTGTAGCATTTTAGTCAGTGAAAGCAAACTGGGCACAGGGCAGGGTTTGATACCTCAGCACATGGGAGCGTGCACACCCCCTTGGCATACACAGCACAAGCAGCTGTTATTTTATGCATGTGGAGAATGAACCAGTGGGTGAAAGAGCTCTGTCTTCATACCAAATAAAAAGTGAAAAATGATGTCTGAAGTGTTGTCATTCTGGATGAAGGTGAGAAAATGTGATTGGGAAGTAGACAAAGAAGACATAGATTCTGGCCTTGTGAGCAGTTAGAGTGGCTGCCATAGTTTCAAAATTTGTGCTCCCAAACTTACGCAATAATTCAGTCCCCCAGATTTTCACATTAATGTACATGTTGGTTGAAAGTTAATCAAAGCATTGATTTAGAAGTGAAGTCTTTGTGAAGTGGCTTCATACAGACTGTTAGCATGTATCCTCATGGATGAGTCTTGGCAGATTCATGATGAGAGTGGGACATGGGAGCTGCTGCCATGGAACAAAGTGGGCCCTAGTGAATGTGTTGTTTGGGTCTCCAGAACTATGAGTCAAATAGGCCTCTTGTCCCTGTGAAGTCACTCTGCCTCACGTATTTCATTCTTTTTCCTTTGTTTATTTTGTGTCTTTATATGGTTGATTAGTACAAAAAGGTTAAAGGGCTAGAGGAAAGTGGGTAAGACCATTATTTTCTACATTTCTCATTTTTCCTTCCTGTATCTGGGGGAACGGGAGAGATACGAGAAAAGTTGCACCCAGTCTCCCAACCATCCCAGGTCCCTGATGTGGGGTATGCTCCGAGGGCACTGTTAAAGTGGCTTTGATAATTCAACTGTTCTGATTGGCTACCAATCTCACCTTTCCAAGCCCGATGAAATCTCTCCAGATTCTATTGGCTGATATAGTCCACCTTTGAATCTCCATTTGCCTAGGTTTGTATTGCCAACACTTGGCTGGGGTAGTTAATCAATTTGTTCTGTCCTCTGTTATGGTACCAGGCGTCCTATGCAGTCTCCAATGTACTACCATATCCTCAGTGTACACCTTGATATGCTGTCCACTGCTCTGTCTGAGCCACTGAGGAAGCCCGGCTCCTCACTCCATGGTTAGACCATGGACCTTGCAATTTTCCTCATTTGAAATTTTGAGTCCAGCGGTTCCGTTGGGGGATCCCCAAAGAAACCTCATCTGAGGTGATCCCAGACCTGATTCTTGTGTGTGCTTGCCCAATACAGGGTCCAGCACAGTCTGTTGCCCCAATCAACTTACACACATACACTGGTGGTTGTAACTGCTGGGTTAGTTCTCGCTCCAGCTTTTCCCTCTATGCAAACTAATGGGTGTTGCAACCCAGCCCGACCAATCCACACGGACTTTGCCTATGCACGTACCTATAGGCTCACATGAGGCCAACTGGTGTTGTAGAGCTACCTGGTCTGGTCTTCTCCAAATCCCAGCTGTCATGCTTACCTGTTAGAGTAGTGGTCCATCAGGGGAGCCTCACGAATCCCTCCTACTGTATTTGTTTCCTACCCCCGGGTCTTACATGTGCTGGTTGAGTGCTGCTGCCCATTTTGGCATGGTCCACCTCACCTTGGGATTTGCCAGTGGGTTCTGTAGCCTGGCCAGGACTGGTACCTCCTCAAATTCCAGCTTACATGGTGAGGGTTACATCTTAGCCTAGCCCAGCCCAGGTAGTCCCTAGTACCAACCCTAGTGTACATTGGCTTGTATTATGGCCTGACCGGACTGACACATACAACATTCTGGTTCTTGGATTTGCAGCAGGTGATATGAACTGGTTAGCCTGGTTTGCCCCAGATCTGAACCAAATATATGCCGGTGGTTACCGTAACTGGCCTGCTCTGGGATGCTCATTATCATAGTACTTGCGCTCACCTGCAGGGACTATGTCCCAACAGAGGAGTTGCCAAAATCCTCCATTAGAACCTCTCCTAATGGCAGTACTCATGCACATGGGTGCGTCCATGGGCCAGTCCTACTTAATCCACCTTCCATTTGAGCAGGAATAGTGGCCTTTCCTAATGGGTCCTTACTGTTTCCTGTTTTTGCTGTTGGGTTCTACATCCCAGCCAAGCCTGGTCCATACACAGAAACAGCTACTACATGGTTCAGTAGGGACTGAGATCTAACTGGACCATCCTACACTTAACCTCTCACAAGTTCCAGTGGGTCCTGAAGTCTAGCCCAGTCTGGCACACAACAGACCCAGTCAATACCCATGCCAAGGGAGACTGCAGTCATAGCCAGACTAGACTGCAGCCCCCATTCTGGCCTTTGTGCCCACCAATGGGAACCACACCCCAGCCAGGGCATCCTCCTTAACTCCTCCACCAGGCCTGTTGCTAGCCACGGATCATGTAAGTGCCAGTTGTTGCTCTCACCCAGCTTGACATAGCTCCCCACTTGTCTTGGTCTTTGCTTTGGATACTATAGTCTGGCTTGACCTGGCCTGCCCCAAGTCTCAACTCTCTCTGGTGGGTGCTGCAACCTGGACCTACTCAATCTGCTCCCATCCATAGCTCTTGCAAACCGGCAGGTGTGATAGCCTAGCCCAGAATGATCTTCACTATAACCTGCAGTTCACTCAGACAGAAACGAGCTCACTCCCAGCTCAACACCCTTCCCTTGCCCTTTCCTCCTTATGCAAAATGGTGCCCAATTCAGCTCTAAGGAACTGACTGGGCTATGAAATCCACTCTGTTCTCGCACTGCCCGTCTGAGATCTGCTGCTCTGTCTCTGCTCCTGGTCAAATCGAATGGACCAGCAGAATGGACAGTTGTTTGTCTGGGTTCACCACCCGAGCTCCCAGTGAAAGTCCCTTCCCACCTGGTTGCTGGTGGAGTTCCGGATGCTGTTGGAGTTTGGATCGTTGTACTGGAGTATCAGTCACTGCAACACCACACCATTGTGTCCACTG
This sequence comes from Ochotona princeps, assembly GCF_030435755.1. NCBI lineage: Eukaryota > Metazoa > Chordata > Mammalia > Lagomorpha > Ochotonidae > Ochotona > Ochotona princeps. The sequence continues at coordinate 114,911,985 of NC_080832.1, forward strand.
CTTTCCTGTGTCTGTCAGTCTCCAGGTACCCCTCTACTATTGTTCTGTCCCTTTCTATTTCCTGAAATATGTCCTCTCTGCTTCATCCTGATTAAATGTTTTTCCATCCACATAAATGTGTCCTTACCCTATTCCGCCATCTTGATTCTCCTCTTCTAAAGGATCCCAACAATCTAAGCCATCATGCTTTAGTTGCATCCAACCAGAGTCTCTCCCCAAAAAGTACATCCCAGACAATTCTGCAGAGCAGCAAAGTTTATTGAGGAGGCAGGTAAACACACCAACTAGCTAGGGTCAGCTTCCTTTCCTTCAGAAAGTGACCCAGGATGCAGGTTACAAGGGTCTTTATACAATGCGTGAGTTAGGAGGCAAGGGAACCAGGGTAATCAGGCAGGCAAGGGAACCAGGAAGTGGAAGAACATACAAAACCACTTCCTGGAACTGAGGGCACTAGCAGGGTGCATTGCAAATTGTGCTTTTGCCCAAAAGCACAGGAAATAAGCAAAACATTTTTTACAGAACCATAAACAACTGGTTATCAAATGTGTGTAGGCCAAAGCCAAAATGACTCCATTGTGTGACTGATTCCACACTTTAACAGGAATCAGTTGGAGTGGGTGTGGAAAGCCATGCAGTTGGGTCAGATGGCATGGGTCTGTGATGAACACTGCTCCTCAATTAGCAAGGCTATGAGGAGTTTCTGGCAGCGAGGCAAGGTCTGGCAGAATGTCTCTGGTCACCTCTTTGCTGCCTCAGCCCATTGTATGGACACTCAATCACCTCTCTGATGTTTCATAGAATTTTCCTGAGGGTGTTGTTGTTTTTCTGCAAATGTGAAATGATTCCTGTAACTGGTATAACACCTCAAACTGATCAATCATGCTATGATAAAAACATCTTTAGTGACATAAGGTAATGACACACAGTTAAAAGCATACAATAGTATAATTGAACCCACAATGTCCCCAAATATCCTGTTATGTGCTCACCTTTGACCTGAAGCTTGCCCTAATATATAAGTAATGTCTTGCTCAAGAAATGGCTTGATAATATCTTGGAACAGATGGCACTCATGGAGGTACAGAGTTTGTTTACCATGCACCTCAAACTGTTACAACACATGATATGACGCATTTTGGTTTATCACCATGGAAAGCAGAAAGTATATGGAGCATCTTCTAAAGGGAGACAAATGTGAACCCCCCAAAATGGCTTAAAATCTCAACCTTATATTGGCACTCATATTTAAGGAAAGAAAACAGTTTATAAAGATAAAAAGAAGTTTCTCGTAAAGGCCCTAGTTTTGTAGATTGGCTGAGTTGCACTGATCCCTTTAACTGCCCTTTAAAAAAAAAACAAAAGCAATTGAATCAGTATTAGGTAAAGGAGGTGGTAATTAAAGCCTGATCAATTATAAGATTTAATAAAGAATCTATGTTACATGCTTTCTTTAAGATTTATTCATTTACTCATTTATTTTTTACAGTCTTTACATAATTAAGGTGAAAGAGTTCAAGCGCTACAGGAAAATGGGTAAGACAATTAGTTCCATATTGTTTCCTTCATATATCTGAGGTAAAGGGGGATTTTAAGGGAGAAGCCCCAACCAGTCCCCTGCCCACCGCAGGTCCCTGATGTGGGACATGCTCCAAGGGTCTTGCTCAAGTGGTTTTGATAGTTCAACAGTTCTGAATCGCTGCAAGTCTCACCACTCCAAGCACGATGAGGTCATTGAAGAATACACTGATTGGCATAGTCCATCTTAGAGTCTCCATTTGCCCAGTTTTTCACTGACAATATATAGCTGAGGTGATTGATTGACTTGTTCTGTCCTCTGTCTTTTTATGGTTAGGGTTCTGAGTCCAGCAGTTCTATTGGGGGGATCCCCAAAGAAACTTTGTCAGAGGTGTTCCCAGACCAGATTCTTGTACGTACTAGCAAGCACAGGGCCCAGCACAGTCCAAACCCAATCAGCTGGTGGTTGCAATTGCTGGGTTGGCTCTGTTTTCAGTCCCAACTTCCACTGGACCCAATGGGTGTTGCAGTCCAGTCTGGTTCTACCCAGCACATACTCAGCCCTCACACAAACCAGTGTGGGCTGCAGCCTAGTCAGAGTGACCCACAATAACCCCCACCAGGACCACCCCCTACCCTGGTTTGCTAGTGTGTGTGACAGACTAGTGCAGTCTGTCCCACATCCCCTTCTGCTCTCATACATGTCAATGGGTATTAACGCCTAGTTCCATCTAACCAACTCAACACTCCAGCCCTCATGGATGTTGTTGGGTGTCTCTCTGTCTAGCCACCACTGCCCTCATCCTAGTTTTCATGCCCTTCCATGGGGTCGGTAACCCAAGAGGGAGGAGCTCACTATTTCGCTTCCAGGTCACTCCCACTCCCCAATTATGCACTCTCCAGGTGGTTCTGTGGCTTGACTTGACAGAATTAGCCCCCAGTGCCAGCTTCTGCCAGTTGATGCTGTGGCTAAGCCCAAACAATCCCCACCTACCCTAGTTTTGTTTGGACCAGTAGAATCAATCAGCGCAGCCTGGCTTTTTCCTGATCTAGTCCACATGAGGCCCACAGGTGTTGGAGCCCTGCTTAGTCTGGTCTGCCCCCCATCCCAGCCCACGCTCTCCAATGGGAGTAGCTGTCAGGCAAGGGGACCCCCCTCCTTAATCCCCTGCCCGCTTTACCCCCTCCCTTCCTGGTTCTCATGCGTGCTGGTTGGGTGCTGCGGTCACATCTGGCACAGGCAACCTCACCTTGGCATTCCATATTGTGCACTGGTTTTGTCACGACCGAGCCTGGCTCAACCCACACTCTGTTCTGGTGTTCGGATTTGCCAGTGGATGACATGAATTGATTCAGCCTGGTCTGCCGCTGACCCATGCCAAATGTATGCCAGTGAGAAACTTTCCATGGCATATTCTGGGCTCTTTCCTTTCATGCTTCTTGCACTTACCTGTAGTGTCTGTGTCCTGCCAGAGGAGTTGTATGTTATATGCTTTTATAAATTCCTTTCATTTATGAGCTTTTAACTCTGTACTCTCGATATATTAAGCAATATTAGTTAGTTTGTGTTCAGTGAAAGCTGATTTTGAATATAAGTAAACCACTTGCAGTTCCTGGCTTTAGCCAGTCACCGCAGGTTTGAATGAGTAATAGCTTGCTGAAAATATTTTCTCTAAAGTAAAATAATAATAATGTTTTTAGGATCAATTTTGTAATCATTCCTTTATAATGAAGTAAAGTGAAACAACTGGATGTTGTGCAAAAGCTTGTAATGATTTTTTTATGTATAAATAAAGAAGGTAACTTTAATGAGTTGTCCAATATGAGCATCATGACATAGTGGTCCGTGCCTCCTCTCACTCTCCGTATAATCTCTTTTTCTTATCATCTCACTGATCCATGCATCCTTTTCAAGCTCTCAAGTCAGCCAGAACTGGTCTCCGGCAAGTGGGAACTGCTAAGTAAGAAAAATAAATAAAGGTCCTCCAAGAATGTGAAAAATGTTCTCAAACTCGCTGGGATACCAGCCTGAGCAAGGAAATACGGCTGAGGGAAATGAACCTGAAAACATGATATGATGTGTGGAACTTCATCAATAAGGAAAACAAAGTCTCATGCTAAGATTGATACAAATGGCCACTGGTCAGTAATAATGACCATATATCCAAGACCAGATCTGACAGTATGATATACACAAACAAACCTCCTGAAAAGACCTAAGATAAAGTACTTTTTTTATTCTACAGAAAATTTATATGATTTTTTATGTATATATAAACCCCAATAAAATGTTCCCCTCCTGAGTATTTGGAGTGTCTTTTACTCTTCCAGTAACACTATGCTAAAATTGCCTTCTTCTTGTTCATCAGCTTCATGCTTCATCATCAGAACAAATTCCACGGATTCACATCTCAGCTGCATCACTGCCACAATGTGGATTCGCAGGAAAACTAGAAGCACAAGTGGAGCCAGGACCCAAACCCTGAACCACGTGTCCTCTCCTGCTCAGAGCTCTTCATGTCATGAAGCAATCACATCTCCATGCTTATGAAATCAGAGTTCTTCACACTCCTGCTGCTTTGGGTTGGCTATGGTGTTCCTGTCATTGTAACAGTGGGATTTGGAAGTACTAGGAGGTGATGCCTTTGACCATCATCATGATCAAACTTTTAGCACTTGAACTTGCGATTGAAAATTCCCTTCCTTTTCATCTGAGCACTATTCACTGCCTATTCTGATACCAGTTCTCTTCTTCCCTCAGTTACACTGTTGACACAAAGGGGGAATCCAAACACTCATCCTCAGATTCCCTGAATTAACACACCACAATGTATTCATGTGTCATAGGAATATATTGAGGAATGGAAAAGCAGCCATGTTTCTTCCATTCCAGCAAGGGAGGTAAACAAAGTGGACCATTAGATTTCATTTACATTACAATCTATCAGTCATGCATTTCCATGGCAATATTTGGATGGCAAACTTTTGTCATCCAGTGAGGCAAATGCGTCCAGAATAGACGTGGTAACCCTATCATTCTCTTATTCCCTCTGATCAGACTCAGCCTGAATATTTAAACTCCTTTTCTTGTGAAAAAAAAAACTCAGATGTCAGCCCCATTCATATTCAAAGAGAGTTTTAAACCCAAAAAGCAATTTTAAGATCAAAATCAAATATTTCATACTACAATATGGCCTATTCTAAAACAGTTCAAATGAGAGTCAACGTACTTCCTCTCTCTGGACAAAGGGCACGACACACCAACACTCACAGCCACAGGAGAAGAAAGTCCTGGCCCCATGAGGGGCTTCTCTGGGGACCTTTTGTCACAGGGAGTCTGCAGCTCCAGCAGGGTCACATGGAGGTGTCAGGACAGTAGGGAAGTAATGGAGACACAGCCCCTGGGAGAGCACACTCAGCACCAGGGCCTGAGCTCAGCCCCTCCCCTGAGGGCTTCCCAGTCTCCTCCAAAGAAGGAGAATTGCTCACAGCCCCAGAGAGTCTCTCAGAAACACCCATTGGGGAACAGACACTGAGGGTCACATCTCCTGAATTAAGCATGAAGAATGGGAAGAGGGGTCCAGAGAACAAAGCTGAGGGGAAGGAGAATATGTGGCACCAATTTGTCATGTTGTAGAAGGAGACAACACCCTGACTATAGTCCAGAAAGATCCCAACCCTGCGAATATCCTGCATGAGGGATTCACAAATTAACTCATCAGAAGGGGCATAATATCCATCATTTTTATGCTCCAAAACCCAAAATCCCTTCTCTGGTGATTCTCTTAAAAACACATCCTTCTGAAAACGGACCCCAGAGCCCAGTGATTTCTTATATCATCCCTGATCTCCACCTCTCAGTAACACCTTCCTGATGTGATGCCCTCAAGTCCCAACACACTGGACCCCTCGAATAACCCAAATTTTTGTCCTTGCAGGTCACACTGGTCCTTTCAGGAGAGATGGCAAGGATGGAATCAGCAGAGCCTGGATCCAGAGTGACAGGCCCTGCAGAGAGAATTCTCAATCAGCCCTGGCTTCCCTGTGTCCAATATCCAGGACATACAACTATCCCCAGAGCCCCCAGCTGCATGGGGAAGAGGTAATACCCCTGAGCTAAGGGCCCTAGGTCTCAAGCCCATGACCTCCAAGCAGGAGGAACCACAATGCTTTGAGAGTCAGATGTGTCCCAAAGACCAGAGCAGCAGACTCAGCTTTCTTCCATATACTCTCCATCCCACCACTGTTGATGGTGCCAACATCTACATCACCACAGAAAACTGAAGGAAAAGTCATGCCCATGGCACCACAGAAGGAGCACCCAGGAAAACATGAAGAACTCACAGGCCTGGAATTCTTCTTTCCACCAATCTATAAGAGAATACACAGTTACATCATGGTTGGCACAGACTGTACATGTCAGATAAGCACCTGCTCCTCTCAAACAGTGATGTGGGGAAAGAAGGAGAAATGTGCTGGGATATATTCAGTTGATGAAGAGCTTCTTATACACACACACACACACACCCTGCTGAAGCCTTCCTGCAAAGGACAAACATAAAGATAACATCCAGGGGGCCCAGCGTCATGGCCTAGTGACTAAAGTCCTTGCTTTAAATGCACCGGAATCCCATATGGGTGCCAATTCTAATCCTGGAAGCCCCACTTCCCATCCAGCTCCCTACTTGTGGCCTGGGAAAGCAGTTGAGAACAGCCCAAACCCTTAGGACCCTTCACCCACCTGGGAGACCCGGAAGAGGGTCTAGGTTCCTGGCTTCAGATCGGTGCAGCACCAGTCGTTGCAGTCACTTGGGGAGTGAATCATCGGACAGAAAATATTTTTCTCTATCTCTCCTCCTCTTTGTATATATCAGACTTTGCAATAAAAACAAATCTTCACAAAAAAAAAAAAAAGATAACATCCAGGATTGAGAAACTGGACTCTGACCTCAACAGAAAAGCCATTACAGAAATTTCACTAACAGGTGCTAACCAATTTCCTAGCCACAACACCATTCTGAAAGCTAAATTTTCCTTGAATAAATTGGGGATATCAAAATTCCAATCCCCTTGATTCACTTGCAGAGTACTCTTTAAGCTGAACTTTTAGGTTGCTTCTAATACATTGCGGGTGCCACAGGCTAAGTAAAATACAGAGGCTGGCTCCCAGTGCTATATATCTACAAATCCTAGAACCCATGATGTAACAGGGAAAGGGAACTTTGAAGGTAAAATAAAGGTTAAGAACTTGATGTTTGGAGACTTCACTGGATTATTTGGTGTGCCAAGTCTAATCAAATGAACCCTGGAATGGTTGAACCAGTGTTGCTGGGAAAGCTGAAAGGGGAAATCCCTGAGCCTATGGAACTGTATCATGAAAAAATGAAAATTTAAAAAAAGCAAAGGAAAGTAAATGGTTCCATATTTTAAATCAAAATATTAGTTGTTAAAAAAACTGTAAATATCTTGTGCCCTGTCACATATAACAAGAAGAAAGAGAAGGAAAACGAGGGGAAAACAGAAACAGGATTAAGTCCATGAGAGTAAAAAAAAACATGTCCAGTACTACTTAATAAACATCAATGTAGAGGTGCTGGCACCATGGCTTAGCAGCTGATCTTTCATCTGCAGCATGATCATCTCATATGGGTGCAAATTTGTGTTCCTGCTTGTTCACTTCCCATCCAGCTCCCTACTTATGGCCTGGGAAGGCAACAGGGAATGGCTCAAGTCTTTGAGCCCCTGTATCCATGGGGAAAAACCCAAAGAAGTTCCTGGCTTCTGGTTCAGATTGTCTCAGATCCAAGTGTTATAGTCATTTGGGGAATGAACCAGCAAATGAAAGATCTCTCTCCCTCCCCTTTCCTCTCTATTTGTGTGTGTTTGTGAGTGTGTCCTCCTTCTGAACTCTGCCTTTCAAATATAAACAATTGTAAAATGCAATTTTTGGGACTTGGCACAGTAGCCTAGCAGCTAAAGTCCTCACCTTACATGCGCCAGGATCCCATATGGGCACCGGCTTATGTCTCAGTGACTCCACCCTCCATCCAGCTTTCTCCTTGTGGCCTGAGAAAACAGTCAAGGATGGCCCAAAGCATTGTCCCTGCACCTGTGTGGGAGACCTGGAAAGACTCATGGCTCCTCGTTTCAGATCGGCTCATCTCTGGCCTTTGTAGCCACTAAGGGAGGGGGGGTGAATTAACGGATAGAAAATTTTTCTCTCTGTCTCTCCTCTTATATATATATCTATATCGATATCGATATAGATATAGATATATATGAGTTTCCAATAAATCTTTAAAAAAATAAAAAAGACAAACTGCAGTTTGGGGTATAGAGAGAGAGAATGGGGGTGGATGGGGAGAGAGAGACAAACTACAGTTGCTGGAGACTGAGGCTGTAATGCAGGTTCCCTGTACACCTGATGCCCAGGTCTCCTGTCCCTTAGAGGAGTTGTGACTCTCAGCCCCAATCTCTCTGTTGCTCATGCTCTGTGTCCCTGACCATGAACAAAGACACCAGAACAGGGAAGGGCCTGTCACATGGGTCCACAATTGACAGATCCTGCACCATCACCCTGGAGAAGGTCTTCTGGAGAACTTCCCACTGCTAAGCCTACCCTTGCCCATTTTCCTTCCCTGACTCTTCCTGGACAATTAAAATGGCCTCACTGTCAAAAAAATGTAACTGAGTGTTTACTTCAAATTGCCCTTAAAATGAAAGGTTTAGCAGCTGGCACTTAGTCTAGCCACTGAGGTACCCACATCCACCTCATGGTGCCTTGTTCAATTCCCAGCATCAACCTCTGACTAACTTCCCTCTGTTAAGATCCTGGGAGGCAGCAGAGATGGTTCATTTAATTGGATTCCTGCCACTCACATGGAGATCTAGAATGAGTTCCAAACACAGCTCTGTCCCCTGGCCCACACTCACAATGAATGAGGGAGTCAGTCAGGAGATGAAAGAACTTCTGTGCTCTTTCTCCTCCAAAGAAACTTATTTCTATTTTAAATCAGGTTTTAACAAATTTTTTTCACAAAATGTCATGGAGTCAATATATTCCCAACATAAACCCTGAGACCTCTGTTCCCTTCCTAGATTCTAACACCATGGCTGTGACCCTCAGCCCACACTGGTCCCTCTGAACCACCCAGAACCTCTGCACAGCATCACTCCCAGGTGCTTCTTTGCTGCATGTCTCCTCCTTGCCTCCCCACAGCACCTGTTCCTCTGGGGTTTTTCTTTTAACTACTCTTTCTCTGGTAAGCAATTTCAATCTTCTAGCTTTCTCTTTTTCCAGTCTTCTTTGTTTAGGGGTAATATTACCCCTAAACAAAAACTGAGCAAGGGCATGAATCCTTACACAAACAGAATTCTCCTAAAGTGGGACAAAGAGATGTGGAAAAACTCACATTTTTTTTTTTAAGGCACGTACTTGTGGACAGGTACTTGGCCTCAAAGCTCACAATAAAGTCACTTGGGTAACAGGCCACATTCCGAATCTGAGAGCTTGGATTTGATGACCAGATCCGACACCACCTCTCAATTATATCTTTCTGTCAGTAAACACCATAGAAGGCAGCAGGTGACAGATCAGGTAAATGAATTCCTTAATCCCATATTGGAGACCAAGAATGAGTTGCACATTCATGACTTTGATCCCAGCACAGCCCTGAAACGATCCTGGCCACTGCAGACACTCAAGGAATGGGAAAATAAATAAGAGTGTGTGTCCCTTCTCACTTTCTCTCCCTCCCAAAAGAAGCATTATTTTTTAATAAGGGCCAATATTCAGCCTAATGGTTAAGACACTGACTACTGCCACTGAAGTACTGGGTTCAATTCCCAACTCCAACTACTGACTCCAACTTCTTTTGACTTAAGAGACTCAGAGAGGCAGCACTGAGAGGTTGGGATGCTGAAATCAGATGGGAGACCTGAACTGAGCTCCCAGCTATGAGCTTTGATCTGGCCCGACTTCAGCTATTGATGGTAGATAGGGAGAGAACTAGCAGATGGCATCTCTCCTGTCTCTCTTTCTCACCTAAACATTCTCTTTCTCTCTTTCTCTCTCTCTCTCTCTCTAAGAATCCACTAAGAATACTCAAATGGTACGATAATTTCAGACGTTTTATAGACACCAACTCAGGAATCACCCACAAACATCCTGAAGGGTTTCCAGGATTAAGAACATTTACTCAGAGTACCTCATTCTTCAGCAACCAAAGATGTGTAGTGGAAGGCACACAGCTTACACAGCAGTCAAAACACAAAACACAGAAAAGCATCCCAGAGGACAAGAAAGACAGAAAAAAAACGTGGTACTTACAGCTTAGGGATTTGGGTATAAGAAGGTCATAAAACTAACAACCCTCTTAATTGGACCTGAGGACCCAGTTGGTGGGTGTGGTTTCCAGCATCTTCTAAGACCAGCAATTCTTGATCTGAACAGCTGTCACCCTGCTACTCTCTCCCTGTGGTCACCATCCCAAAGAGAAGAGTCAGCTGAACAAAGGCGCCAGAGGGTGTTACTAAACCTAATAGTGACCTTCAGGAGAGGGAGAGCCCAGAATGGAAGCAGAGCTGTGCTCCCGAGGAGGAGTACCTTCTGCCCTCCCATGGAGACCACAACAGGGACAGGGAGAGCAGGGGTGCTCCTCCCATGCAGGGGGAAGTCCACACAAAGAGGGGCATGGCAGGGCAGGGAGAGGGGAGACAGAGGAACCATCAGCTCACTTACCAGCATACAGCTGCGCCTTCCTCCAGGCTGAAAGGAAACACACCTGTGAGACCACAGCCCCCACCTGCTCAGCCCCCACCTGCCCTCTGTGCTGAGGGGAGAGACAGCAGAGGAGGGAGGCTGCAGAGGAGGGGCCTCCTGCAGTATCAGACAGCAGAGGACTGTGGGAAGTTCCTGGGCCACAGATCAGGAAGCCTTCTCTGACCCACTGCTGTGTAACATTTACTATAAAATTACTGCCTGACCCTCAGGACACAGAGACTCCTGTGTTACATGTCCTTCAGAGTTGCTTATCAGATAAAAAGCACATCACCAAAATTTTAGTAAAAATTATAATTGACACTATATGTATGACAATTAGTTATTACATATTATTTCCAGAAAGTAAAAATTGATTAAATTAAAACACAAAGGAAGAATGTGGGGCTTACAGTGTGATATATCAGGCTAAACCATTACCTACAACACGGCATTCCAATATGGATGCAAATTCAAATCATAACAGTACCACTTCTAATCCAGATCCCTGCTATTTCACCTTGGAAGGCAGAAAAGGAAGTCCAAAGTGCTTAGGCCCCTGAAACTACTTAGGAGACCAAGAGAACTACTGGTCCCTAGCTTTAGCATCAACCATAATTGGCTATTGCGGTCATCTGAGAAATGAACTAGCAGATGGAAGACATCTGTCTCTGTTAATTTCAAACCCCCACCTCTTTGTAACTTTCAAAAATATTAAGTGAATCTTAAACAAATTTAGATACATCCATATGGAGAGAGAGAAGCATCACTACTCTCAGAAACATTCAGCTCCTCCCATCATTCGCTCCACTTGATCAGCAGCCAATTCCTCTCCCCAACCATTCTCACCTACACCTGTGAGGAACAACACAGAAATGCCTCCCCCTGTTGGTATGTTGGAAAACAGGTAACACTGCCAAGCCCAATGTGCCATTTACTCATATCTCACCTCCCATGAAACCTATAGCATCTGCTTTTGGCTTCCTAATGCAGACCAAAGCTTGGTGCCTTACAGGCTAAGCCACTAACGATACTCAAGTTAGAGACAAGTCAGAGTTGGAATTAAACCCAGGTGGCAGGACAAAATCCTTGGCCTAGTTTTACCCCTGGGCTTAAAGCAGAGATGGGAAACAGCTACACAGATGGAAAAAAAAACACACTGATCCAGGTTGAACCACCAACCAATGCCCCTGCTGCCCCTAGGGAAAGGGTCCAAAGATCTAGGCCTGGACAGAAACAAGGAGAGGGGACAGCGGGGAACAGATGAGACAGGAAACCCCAGGACATCTGCAAAGTCACTCACCAGCCCGGAATGCTGCCTTCCTCCGACCTGAAAAGCACCACACAGGGAACAGGTGAGCTGAGAGCCACAGGATTCTCTCCAACAAACACAGAGCTCACGAGGGAGAGCAGAGCTTACCGAGTTCTGCCTGGAGCTCATCTGAAAGAGAGTGAAAACACCATGAACTCCACACCAGGAAGAGAAGAGACCATGTGCGGAGACCACACATGAAAACCCACCTTTTTGTCCTATACACAGCTCTGACTCCAGACCCACCACACCTCCACATCTCCCCCCACCCCACCTGCAGCTGTGCTCTGAGTCTCCACAACCACCTGCTCTGGGCTGGGGTCCTGGATGTCCTCTGAGAGCTGCACCCAGGACTCCAGTCATGTCAGGCTGTCCCCTCCATGCACCAACTGCTGCCCCTGCCCTTCTGAAACCTTCCTCCTTACCTCTGACCTTCAGCACCTCCTCCTTTGCCTGCTGCTCCTCCTTCTTAGCTCGGTATATATCCTTCTGTCTCTGCCTTTCCCACACCTTTGCAGAATGCTCTCTCTTGGTGACCCAGCCAGCTCCAACAAGTAGCAGCCCCAACACAGTCAGGCTCACAGCGAAAGCTGCCTTCCAAGGAGAGGCCTGAGGGAAGAAGGGCTCTGTGCCCAGGGGGAGAGAGTCAGGCGTGTACCTCCAGACCCACCCAGCAGCACACCAGGGACTCCACCCTCTCCAACCCTCCTGGGAAGGACAGACAGCACTGACCTGGGATAGGAATGGTCAAGACCTTCTCCTGACCCAGGATGGGACTGAGGATGGAACAGGTCACGTCCCCTGCAGAGCTGTCTCTCACCACCACAGCAGTCGCCACGCTGAACAGCCCTGCTGCGTCTTGGGTGTGGGTCTCAGAGAACTCCAGGAACTTCTCTCCATGGACGTCTCTCCACTGCACCTGGGACTTCGGAAACCACCCTGAGGCCTTGCACACCACACAAACTCCATCCTTCTATGGCCCTTCAATGTGCACTTGTGGGGCAGAGCCCAGGCCTGCAAGAGGGGAGCTGTGGAAACCTTGGGGAACAATGTGGGACCCACAGTTTCATCATGGTTCCAGTGTTACCCAACTTCAGGGGGAGCCATGCATGTTACATTCTGGGGACCCCATGGAACAGGCATGACCTGAAGGAGGCCAAGAGCCCTGGGACCTTTAGGAAGCACAGGCTGAGGGGGCATTTATGACTCAGGGTCCTAGATAACAGAAGGTATTCGGTCCCAGGACTCTTCCTTGATTCTCTACTCTGCTCACCCCACACTCTGTGCTGAGCATCTGCTTCTACACACACTGCCTCTTGGAAATTGCTTGCAAAACCACACCAATCAACAACCCTGTCTCCCCAGCTCCCTTCCTTATATCCATGTATCTGGGTGTTATCTCAACCAGATTGCTTTACAAACTTTTGAAACTCAATCTTGAGCACTGAATTCACAATTTTGACATCTTACAGATGAACTGATTATGAAGTGCCTCTTAAACCTTATCCTTCTTTATGCTGAGCTAGTGCTCCGCCGTATGCTCTTTGTAATTCATTAACACACAAGAAATTCATCATGTGACTCAATTTGGCCAATGCAGAACTCTAATGTGGCTTAAGCAGAGGCTGGGAATGCTCTTATATTATTGGTTTACTCTCAGCCATTTCCACAAGAACAAAGTGCCCTGGAGGACAAGACTGTTGGGATATCACTGGTCACCCAGGCACTCTGGTTGAGGATGCTCTAGGAGAGCCAATAGTCATCTGACCAACAAAAATATGAGCATACTCAAGTCCAGGACCACATAGTGACCTCTTCAGCTGATGGATAGGACAAACAGCAATTAGAGTAAGATTTCATTCTTCCTTTGGTAAATAAGATGAAAAATTCCCCTGTCCTCTTTTTTCTGCAACTGTTCTCTGTAGATTAATGGGAACTGTAATTACCTCTCCTTGTATGGAATATGAAGGTATCATTTAACAAACTAGACAGGCCTTTTGATGGCTAAATGACCCAGGAATGTCTTTCACTGACCAGGAGATAACAAGCTGAAATGACACCATTAAAGGAGACAGCTCCCCTCCCCCCGTTTTTGTACAAGCATCAGGGTCTCACTAATTGTAAAACCACTTTTTAGTGCAGAATGTAAGAACTTGAGATTTTCTCTAGGTAAAAGTAATTAGCCATTACAATTACCAGGTAAATTTTGAGTGAATTACATGTGATATTTAGTGCTTGGAGTCTTGTTATTGGAGGAATAATCATTGTTTATTTATGAAATTGTGTATGAGGTTGTTTGTTGCTGCTGGGGATGGTCACATCCCTATATGAGTGCTGGGTTCAAATTCCCCTTGCTTCCAAACGAGCCTCCTCCAGATGAGAACATTCTAAGCCATTTATTCAATACCCAATCTTGTGACTGCTTTAGACCCCTGCATTAGGCCCTCATTGCTCCAGAAACAGGAGCGAGTTAGCCTGACAAAAACCACCAAGGGCCCAGCAGCCTGTGCCCACGTCAGTAGCTGCAATCACTTCATATGCCACACTTTCTGTTGGCACTGCATGTTTTCATTGTTCGTTAGTGCTAGGGTATCTCTGCCAGCCATGACCCAGGGACCCAGCACATTCACCCACAGGTGGTAATGGCCAAATCCAGAGAGACCTGGTGTAGAGGGAGAGGCAGCTGAGCATCTGCACAATGGCTGTCAGTGTGTTTCACCCTGGACCATGCAGAGGTCCACACCACCACCCGTCATGGACACATATGCAGAGAAGGTCACTGGTCCTTGTGAGATCACAGATTGCTGGCTGGCCCTGTACACTGACAGACTACAGACTACAGACTACAGACTACAGTTCAGGGCCCTCCAGAGGCAGACAAGGAGAGGAAGACCAAGGTCACAAGACAGCAAACAGAGTACCAGCATGATGGGCTGGTAAACTCCAGGGTCTCTCTGTTCCCTGAACATATTCCCACTCAGGCCCAATTTGCCCCTGGGTGGCATTGTGTCAAACAAAGACCAAGCTGGAGAAAGCCAAATAAAACTTGTATAAAGGTATGGAATGCATATTGTACCTGCTTGTCTACAAAAAAAGAAAGTTTTCTTTCTGTCTTCATAAGCTTTGATGGAGTTCCTGTACTGTGCAATGTGTTCAGGTTTGATTCTCAGCAAAGTGTCGTCTTCCTCTAGTACCTTTGCTGGCAGGATTTCTTGGAAACCACCATAGTTTTGATATCACATCCACAACCAGACCAGCAATCTATGAGCTACACAAATGAGATTAGACAAGCCCAACTCAGGTTGTTTAAATCCCTTGGTGCCTATATTGAATTCTGCAATATGTCACTGATATTTTCTGGCTGTTTCTTACACAGTATTATCATAGGAAGCTTCCTTGACACATAATTGCCAATATTCCCACCACTAAGAACAAGCAGTCAAGGCAAACCCTGCAGTACCTGCAGGCCCTACCTCCCCTGAACTCTGTCTGCAATGAACTCATGAATTAGGTCAGGCTAGTAAACATCCCCCATGGCTGACCCTGCTCTCCCAGCCCATGCTGCTGCCTGAGGTCACACACTGGTCCTCTCCACCCCAGACTGCCCTCCACGCCCCTCACTCACTTTCAATTCTACTTCATCACAGCCTTCAAAGAGAATCCTCCCACCACTGCTCTATTCAAATTTCCCTGCTCTTCATCCACACTCCCAGCAGAGCACACAGCCTGCAGCCATCTGACATTTGCCTCCCACTCAAAACCCCTTCCCTCTGCCTCCTGCTCAGACCCCACAGTTTGCTCCACAGGACCCACACACACACTGTCACAAGGACTCTTTTATCACTGTGGATGTCTGTGGACACAGTGAGATACATGTCTCTGCCTTCTCACATTCAATCCGTAGAGGATCCTGGGATTTTCACTGCAGTACTCGTGTGTCAGTACAAGTGCCTATGGCAACTGATCTTTTATCCTAGTCAGTAGGCACTTCTACTCCAGGAATATCTAGCTCTTCATTGCAATATTATCACGACACATTGTCACATTTCCAACACCATCATGACTTCTACTCACCCTACACAATGGCCTCCTGTAAGCCCAGAGCACGCAAGACATCTCCTATACCAAAGGTTTCACACTGCATACCTCCCTACTTTGAAGCTTGTTCTGCCCCTCTACACCAAATATCCATTAGGGAGATAGACACTTCCTTTGAGCCATGCTGAGATCAACACTGAGGCCTCATCTGAATCCATAGGATCTGAACCCTCCCTCCACTGCCCATAGTCAGATTCCCTCCACTTGCTGCTCCTGGCCCTCTTTTATTTTATCTTTAGCACCTATTACCTTCTAACATCAACAAACTACTCATTTATTTTCCTTGTTTCTGTCTCAACTTCTGGATGATCAACTCCACAGGTATCATCTCTGGTATCCAAAACAAGGCATGGCACAACTTAGGACTTCACATACAAGGTTTATATTGAACAAGTGGATGGATGAATGAATGAGCTGCCTTTTCCGCACATGTGAAATGAGATACTGAATTACATGAGTTTCCTCCCAAATCCAGTATTCCCAAGGCTTCTAGAATACAAATCAAGTAACCAACCTGCCACCTGAAGGTCTAAAATGGCTTCATCAGATAATATTCCTTGTCTGAAGAGGCAAGTGTACTTGCCATTGTCTGAAACCTGTATGTTCTGGATGTGCACAGCAGCCTCACCCTGAGAGAGGAAATCCCTCACCAGGGAGGTCCGCCCTGCATACTGGGGCAGCTGCTCCTCGTCAAGCTCCTGACGGTTCTGACAGATGAGCACTGCTTCTGCGAATGTTGAACGGAACCACCGCAGCTCCATGTCCTCTACATTCATGGGTGGCCACAGGGAGCAGGGCAGAATGGCATCACCACCCAACACCGCCACTATGGGGTCAGTGGGGCCAATCACCTGGAACACATCTGTGGACACAGACACAGGACTGAGAACATGGGAGATGCAAGCTGAACCAATAAAGATCCATGGACACTTGTCAACATCCCTCACGCTCCCTTGATGGTCAGTGACTCTTCAATGAGAAGGGACAATCAGGGTTGGGGAGCACCATCCTGTACCCAAATTTGAGCCACACACCTCACCCCATCCTGGCAGACAGCACCAAGGGCTCCTCCCACCCTAGGGAGACCACAAGAAGAATGGGAACACACTCACCTGCAAAGCCGCACCTGGGCAGCTGCACCAGGAGAAGCAGGGAGGGGAGACTGCAGAGCAGAGAGGCAAGGCTGCCACATTCCATGTCATCAGAGGACAGGCAAGAAGGAACTCTGGGCGGGAAGGAGGGAGGTCCAGCAGAGGGAAGCTCCTAGATGGGGACAGCAGGGCCAGGGTCACCCTGTCAGCCCGCACAGATGACAGCATCCCCTGCAGGATCCTCATGCCAGTCATGTGGGGCCCACAGGACCCTGACAACAGGAGAGCATCAAAGATAGTCCCCATCCTCATTGAGCCTGTGTGCCCATCACAAGTGCAAGCAACCTGATTTGTAGGCTTTTGATGTCACTTCAAATGGAATCCCATCCGGGCTCCTTCCTCATTTCCTCAGGATATGTCCTGCATTGAACAGGTGCCCAGGCAGTTCCCACTGACAGGAGAATCCTCACTCTACACAGGGAGATTTCTCCATGAGCATCTAAGGACCCTGTGGTGAGGCCACAGAGACAAGGACAGGAGCCTTGGTCAGAACAAGATGCCACCCACTGTTTGTAGAAGGAAGGAAGAGAGGGCAGCCTTGGTCCTTGGAGGACAGATTCAAGGGCTCCTCTGCTGGGCTCCCTACAGCTCAACCACTCTCAGTGTTGTCATTCTGGCACGGTGTTTGACATTCCTGGACTCTGTTTCCTTTTCTGTCAAAGAACAGATAGGAGCCTCACCCACAATGCAGTGAGAGTTATATGACTTTGTATCTGTATAGTCAGTATGAGACGTTAGTCCTAGTACATACTTGAGAAATATGATTAAAAGTAATGACATAAGGCACTATGATAAACAAAGTTTTGCTGGGTCTTCCTAAAGGGAGACTTATCCAGCCGCCCTCTCCTGTCACATTGCCTTTCCACATTCTCAGAGCCTCCCAGCCAGCTGCCCCCTACCTTCCTCCTCCCCCACAGGTGTCCTCAAGCCAGCTTACCTG
This sequence comes from Ochotona princeps, assembly GCF_030435755.1. Taxonomy (NCBI): domain Eukaryota; kingdom Metazoa; phylum Chordata; class Mammalia; order Lagomorpha; family Ochotonidae; genus Ochotona; species Ochotona princeps. Next base: position 114,929,759 of record NC_080832.1, read on the forward strand.
CTCCTCTTTGTCCTCAGTGTGAACAGCTGTGACTTCCCTGCAGAGTCTCTAAACAGCAAATTCAGACAGAAGCCCCAGCAGTCCAAACCTTCAAGCCTCCACCTGCCATGGACTGCCCTCAGAGCCACTGAGTCCTCTGCCAGATCCACTTCTGGGCCCAGGGCACCTACTCCCAGGAGACATTGGGCTCCCAGGAGACCAGCACAGCAGAGTGGGCACAGCTACAGCAGCCTCTGCAGAGCCCTGACCCCAGGACTACCATACCTCCCAGCCAAAAGTACCAGCCTCTCTGGCCCCTGGCACCATTGAAAGCAAAAGCTGACCCAGCAGCCTGGGCAGGGAGTGCCTGCCCTGTGGACCCTGCTCCCTACTCTCGCCATAACAGTGACATGGAAAGCCCTATAACTGCCCGGGGAGTGGCAGCAGCACAGCCCCCACAGCTCCAGCCACTCCTCAGCCATTCCTCTCAGTCACCACCTGCACTGCCCATCAGGGGCATTTCCCAAGGCCTAGAAATGCTAAAGAAGCAGCTACATTTTACTCAGTGTGTATTAGCTGTCAGGATCTAAGCTACACTCATTAGCTTCCTGCCACCTTCTTGCACACTGTAAGCAGACAGAGTAGAACTTGAGCCCTGCCATGTGCAGATCCAGGAACTGCCCAGAGGAAACAGGAAGGTAGAGCTGCAGGGAGACGGCATCCTCCAGTGTCCCCAGCTCTCCCTCCAAGCCCAGCCCAGCCCCAGTTCCAAACAGGCCAAAGTAAGAAAGAGCTGGCAAAGGGACACAGACTTTCAGGGCCTACACTTGATACACTGCCTGGAAGCTTCTCTCACCCTGCAGCCCAGCCCTTTGCCCTGCTTATCAGGGAGAGGAGGGAGTGTCCAGCCCAGAACAGTTTCTGTAAGAAACATCCACAGAGGGCCCGGCAGCATGGCCTAGCGGCTAAAGTCCTCACCTTGAACCCACTGGGATGCCATATGGGCTCCAGTTCTAATCCTGGCAGCTCCACTTCCCATCCAGCTCCCTGATTGTGGCCTGGGAAAACAGTCGAGGACGGCCCAAAGCTTTGGGACCCTGCATCCGCGTGGGAGACCCGGAAGAGGTTCCAGGTTCCCAGCTTCGGATCGAGCCGTTGCGGTCACTTGGGGAGTGAATCATCGGACTGAAGATCTTCCTCTCTGTTTCTCCTCTCTGTATATCTGACTTTATCATAAAAATAAATCTTAAACAAAAAAGACACACCCACAGAGCCCTGTGAACTGCAGAACGAGGGCAGTAAGGAGCAACCCCCCTCCCAGTTCCCCAGGACCCTGGCCCAGCAGCTGTAACATGACCGTGTGCACTGAGCCACCAAGGCTTTCACCCTCAAATATAAATGATCCTAATAGTTTCAGCATTAACATTGTATTTCTGTGTTAGCAGGCAGGTCACACCTCTGAGTATTTCTAGTACTCTCAACTTAGTTTTGAGTAAGAGTCTCAGCCATGAAATGACAGACAACACAAAGTATATTGAATGTGTTACTATGTTAAAATACGACCATTGGGGCTGCTGCTGTGACATACTGGATTAAGCTGCAGCCCGAGACACCTTCATCCCATAAGGGCACTTATTGAGGTCCCAGCTGCTCCAATTTTGTTCCAGCTCCCTGCCAATGCACCTGAGAAAGCAGCAGACAGACCCCTCTGGAGACCCGGAGGAAGCTCCTGGCTCCTGGCTTTACATCAGATCAGCTCTGGCCATTGCAACCATTTGTAGAGTGAATCAGCTCATGCAAGATCTTTCTCCCTGTCTCTCCTTTTCTCTGTACACCTGTCTTTCCAATAAAATTCAATCACTCTTATAAAAAACTATTTTTCAGTTGCTCATTTTCTGGGAACAAACAAAAAATAAAAGACATGCTCACGTGTGAACAAACACACAGAGAATGGTGGTTTTTTTTCTATTTAAAAGTTTTTCCTTCTGTCTGTCATGAACTTGGCTGATGGGCAAAGCTGTGACCTGTTAGCCCTCTGAGCAGAGCCTCGGGGGACAGTTCTCCTCCTGGGCCTGTCAGTCTGCACCTCATGGGGAAGAGCCCTCCCAGGCCAGGCTGCCATCACTATAACGATACAACCCAGGCTCAGAATCAGCCTTCAGCCCCACTCCCTTCCAAGGACCAGGGTCTGTCCAGCCCCACCCAGAACTCAGCCACACAGTCCTCCTGGCCTAGGACCCCTGCTGCCTAGCCTTGCTCTGAATGGACCCCCACCCACTGCCAGGTCTGAGTCCAGAGGAGGTGAGGAGGTCTCACTCTCCTCCAGCCCTTGAGATGCACAAGGGGCGTCAGGATATTCATGGGAATAGAATCAGAAGATGAGTTGACTTTGATGCAAAAATGTTGTAATCTAATTTCATAGAATGCATTTCTCACAAGTTATAGCAGTGTCCTAATACACAGAAAAAACTTAGTTCCGATAGAAAAAGATATTCAAAGAGAAATTTTAATGCATTTTATTAGACTAATAAATAGGTAAATATAAAAAACTTTGAAAGGTGAGAAAGCGGACAGAAAGAACCAATGAGAAAAAAAAGAGTATAAAGGTAAGAAAAAGAGAAAGGCAATGATTGTAATGAGAAAAATAGTCCTCACATACCTGGGTGGAGAGCCCCAGAAGCTACACACTCCCCTGGCACCACCTGCCAGTGACTGAGTCCCAGAAGGCCAGCGCCTATACTGCCCAGATGGGCAGCCCAGGAAGAATCTACTACAGAGAGTCACACATACATCCCAGGTCCTGGTAAGTCAGAATAATTCTTGACAAGTCATGTGGAGTCCAATTTTGGTCTCTCCCATGAGAAAGGAGGGGAAGGCTGTTGCAGAAAGAGAGAATGGGGGAAGTGCCCCGGACAGCAGAGTCGGGAAGGCCAAGGCCAGGAGATGATCCTGCCAATGCAGGTTGCATCCCTGCTCCTCTCCCAGGCAGAGCTGTGGGCTTTGCCCCAGGGCGACGACTGCTCAGTGACCACCAGCACATCCTGAGCTTCTGTTCCTCTGAGTGAGACAGACATCTTTCCTGATTCACTCCACAGTCAGGTGCTTCTGGTTGTTCTCACCTCATGGCTGAGACAGGGTTAGCAACAGGACAAAACATGCCCAGGTCAAACCCCGACAGGAGCCACGCCTGCCCCAAAGTTCCCCTGAGTGCCCAGTGAGGCCGTCATGTTGGAGCAGCGGCCCTGGGGTGCAACAGGAATCTGAGAAGCGCGAGGGGTCAGCAAAGAACATGGGAGGGTTCTTCCAGAAGGTCCTGAAAACAAATTTCTGGAAGAAAAAAAAAAGGTTACACAACACAACACAATGTGCCTTTTTCATTCTGCTTTTGCATAAATTTCTTAACACTTCAGCGACTGCGTATCCAAAGGAATGCGGAGATCTTTGCTCCAAGCCTCAGCTCTAGAAATCTCCAAAGCTGCAGGTATCAGAGAACACCAGGAGGGTCTACCAGAAGGCTGTCCCGGGGTGGTCAGCTTTACCTAGGGCTCTGCTGCCCTCTTGTGGCCAGCACAGGGCAGGCCGAACACTCCCCAGCAGGAAGACGCTGAGGGAGGGGTCAGAGCGCCCTCTTCCAGAAACCTTGGGAAAGTGGGCGGGAACACTGGGAACCAGACAGGAAAGGCCCCGCCCATAGGCTTCCAAACTCAGGGAGTGGAAAAATACATAGACCACGCACTGATGGAGATTCGGAGATCCTTTATTGCTGGCGGTAAAGAGGGTGGCTCATGCCCTAAGACCTCTCAATTCCCAACCACAGAACAGCAGGGTGTGTAAAGGGGAAACCACCGACCAGGAGGCGCTCAGTTGGAATACTGAGCTAATGCAGATCTTAGAGATGAAAAATCACAAATCGCCAATTTGCAAGCTTTTGTTGCTATACGCTTTGTATTTATATTTATATTTATATTTACATTCATATTTGTATTTATATTGGATAGGCAGATTTATGCAGAGAAGGAAAGAGAGAAAAAGGTCTTCTACCCACTGATTCACTTCCCCAAATGACCACAAGTGCCAGAGCTGAGCTGAGCTGAAGCCAGGAATTTATTATTTTTTTTTTCATCATGCTTTTTTTTTTTTTTTTTTTTTGCGTTTTGTGACATTTTCATAGGCTCTGGGGTTCCCCCCACCCCTCCCCATGCCCCTCCCCCACGGTGGACCCCCCACCCCGTTGCATCGTTACAGTTCAAATTCAATCAAGATTCTTCCCCTGCAAACAGATGCCAAGCATATAGTCTAGCTGTTCATTGTCCAGATGGATTGAACAGCTTCTTGGGGAGACTATTTAGCTGCGATCAACCCCTAGTGGTTTTAATATTTCTCTAGTTATGAATCACTGCCAGTCTCGCCTCTCCCAGCTCGATGAGGTCGTTGTAGAGTTCACTGATTGACACTGTCCATCATAGAGTCTTCATTCGCCCAGTTTTCGCTGCCAACATATATCCGGGATGGTTGATTGACCCGTTCCGTTCTCCGTCTTATCTTGGCTAGCGTTCTGAGTCCAGCTGGTCATCGCCACAATCAGTTTGTAGGTGCAATTCCTGGGCTGATTTTGTTTTCGGACTGGAGTTGCTCTGGAACCAGTGGGTGTTGCAGACTAGGTTGGTTTTGCCTAGCACGTACTCGGCCCTTGTATCAACCAGTAGGGGCTGCAGCCTAGTTGGGGCGACCCACAATAACCCCCACTAGGCCTGCCCCCATCCTGGTTTGCCTGTGTGTATAGCAGATTAGTCCAGTCTGTCCCACATCCCATTTAGCTCTTGTATTTGTCCCTGGGTTTTTTTTTTTTTTTTTTTAAGATTTATTCATTTTATTACAGCCAGATATACACAGAGGAGGAGAGACAGAGAGGAAGATCTTCCGTCCGATGATTCACTCCCCAAGTGAGCCGCAACGGGCCGATGCGCGCCAGCCCGAAGCCGGGAACCTGGAACCTCTTCCGGGTCTCCCACGCGGGTGCAGTGTCCCATTGGGCCGTCCTCGACTGCTTTCCCAGGCCACAAGCAGGGAGCTGGATGGGAAGTGGAGCTGCCGGGATTAGAACCGGCGCCCATATGGGATCCCGGGGCTTTCAAGGCGAGGACTTTAGCCGCTAGACCACGCCGCCGGGCCCATTGTCCCTGGGTTTTAAAACTTAGTTCTAACTAACCAACTCAACCATCCTGCCCCCACAGATGTTGTTGTGTTCCTCTCTGTCTAGCCACCCCAGCACCCTTCCAAGTTATCATGTCCTCCCACGGGAGCAGTGACCCAGAAAGGGGGAACCCATGGTTTCCCTCCTGGGTCACTCACCATCCCGGTTTATGCACTTATCGGGTGTTTCCGTGATTTGACTTAACAGAATTAGTCCCCAGAGCCAGCTTCTGCCAGCTGGTGCTGCAACCAAGTCCCTACACCCCTCATCCATTCTAATTTAGGCTTGCCCCAGCAGGGGATAATTTGCTCAGCCTGGCATTTCCCTGGTCTTGTACCCATGCGGCGCACAGGTGTTGTAGCCCTGCTCAGTGTGGTCTGTCCCCAGACCAGCCCACGCTCTCCTGTGGGAGTAGCAGTCCGGTGAGGGGACCAGCCCCTAAATTCCCATGCCGGCTCTGCCCCTCCTGGTTCTCACGTGTGCTGGTTGGGCGCTGCAGTCAAATCCAGTACCGGTAACCTCGCCCTGACATTCCACATTGTACGCTGGTTTTGTCGCAACCAAATCCAGCCCAACCCACACTCTGTTTCGGTGTTTGGATTTGCCAGTGGACAACATGCACTGATTTAGCCTGGTCTGCCCCTGTCCCGTGCCAAATGTATGCCCGTGGGAAACTTTCCATGGCCTCTTCTGGGCTGTTTCCTATCGTGCTTCTTGCACGAACCTGGAGGGTCTGTATCTTGCCAGAGGAGTTGCCCAGGCACTTCCCTCTGAGCCTCTCCCATTGCCAACTTATGCACATACCAGGGGGTTTTTTGAGCCAGTTCTTCTCGGTTCACCTCCTGTCCAAGCAGGAACAGTGAAACCAGGAATTTCTTCCAGGTCTGTCCTGTAGGTTCAGGGTCAGAAAGCTTTGGGCCATCCTCCACTGCTTTCCCAGGCCACAAGCAGGGAGCAGGAAGGGAAGTGGAGTAGACGGGACATAAACCGGTGCCCATAGGTGGAGGCCAACTGCTCTTACTCCAGAGTAAGCAAATCTTAAAAAAAAAAAAAAAAAAAAACTCCCTGACATCTCCCTAGGAACGCCCTGTGCAGCTTCTCCTTCCCGGCACACTGGGATCCGCACAGCGGGACCTCAGAGCACCACAGTCGGTTTCTCATCTCCCACTTCCCCAAATCCAGTCTACTAGCTTGGATCGGCTCAGCTCCAGCCATTATGGTCATTTGGGGAGTGAACCAGATCGCTCTATCTCTGTATCTCTCTGACTATTCAGTAACATATTAAAAAAAAATAATAATAAGCAGAAGTGTGACTTGATCAGATTTCTATCATTGTGTGGATTTGTTTTGCTTTAGCTTCATGGCAAAAGATTTTTGTGTTTTAATTTTTATTTTTATTGCAAAGTCAGATATACTTAGCAATAAAGAAAAATGTCAGGAGGACAGAAAGAGAAAGATCTCTCGTCCGATGACTCATTCCCCAAGTGACCACAGCAGCCGGGGCTGTGCCGATTCAAAGCAAGGAACCAGGAACATTCTCCGGGTTTCCCACGCAAGTGTGCAGGATCTCACAGGTTTGAGCCATCCTAGACTGCTTTTCCAGGCCACAATCAAGGAGTTGAATGGGAAGCAGGGCTGCCGGGATTAGAACCAATGCGCATATGGGATCCTGGTGCATTCAAGGCAAGGACTTCAGCCACTAGGTCACTTCGCCAGGCCCTGTGCTTTTTCTTTGAAAGTACTCATAATAATATTTTAAGCATTTGCAGAAGTGGACAAAGAGCATGATGAATGCATGCCCATATACCCGTATCCCAGCTCAACTTCCCCTCCCACAGAAGGGAAGCCAGGCATCTGACCGTCTTCCCAAAAACGTGCCTGTGACCACAGTTCACACCTCAAGAAACAGCAACAGTGCTGCCATTCCAGTGCCACGGGTCCAGACGTCTGAGAAGATGACTCAGAAGGATGGAAGCAGGGAAACAAGCAGGAAGGCAATTAGAGATCCCAGGAGACCCTGAGGAAGGGCCAGAGCTCCTGACTCCTGTCTGGGGCCACTGCTCACACCTGCAGCTGGCGTGTTCCAGGTGGGAGCCAAACGGGCCACTGGGGGCTTATCTCAGAAGCCAAGTTAATGCCTTGACAGTGATTGGCTGTTAAGAACAGGACAAAGAGGAGTTCCCAGATGTCTCTCCTGTCTAACCCACTTAGTGCTGCTGTAACAGAGCATCACACAGAAGGCATCATTGATAAAGAACACAATGTGTTATACTTTTTCTTAATCATTATTTTATTTTGATAATCTTTGCATAGTTGATTAGGGCACAAAGGGTCAAGGGCTACAGGAAAGTGGGTAAGACCATTGTCTCCACAGTAATACTGTTTTTTTTTCTGTGTCCAGGTTAAGGGAAGAGATAAAGGGAAAAGTCCCACCCAATCTCCCACCCATCCCAGGGTCCCTGATGTGGGACATGCTCCGAAATTGCTGCTCAAGTGCTCTTGAGAGTTCAACAGTTCTGAATTGCTGACCATCTCTCCATTCCAAGCACGATGAAATCTCTCCAGAATCCACTGGCTGACATAGTTCACTTTAGAGTCTCTGTTTGCCCAGATTTTCACTGCCAACACATGGCTGGGGTAGATGGTTGATTTGTTCTGTCCTCCATCCTCTGTTGTGGTACTAGGTATCCTCTGCAGGTTCCAATGGACTGTCATATCATCCATGTGCACCTGGATATGCTGTCCACTACTCTGTCAGCCTCTGGAGAGGCTCAGCTGTTTTTCTTCTTTTTTTTTTTTTATTATATTGATCAGTATATAGTATTCAAGCGAGATTTTACAGAACTTCATGCACTTTAGGATAATCAAAGCAGACTTACAACTCTAACAAGCCACATATTAACAATCGAAGAGTAGAACAGTCTTAGGCGGGTGCTCAGAGAAATCTCCAATACCTTAGCAAATGAGGAATAACTGAATTCTGCATCCTACCTAGTGAGTTCTAGGAAAAGCCAAGTCAGGAGCTGACCAGTAAGGTACAGGCTGAGCAATTATAGGCCAGCTGACTTTCTCCTGTCTGTACAAATCTATGTTTTTTTTTTTAGATTTTATTTTATTTTTATTACAAAGTCAGATATACTGAGAGGAGGAGAGATAGAGAGAGGAAGTGGAGCTGCCGGGATTAGAACCAGCAGCCATATGGGATCAAGGCAAGGACCTTAGCCACTAGATCACGCTGCCGAGCCCGAAAATCTCTCTATGTTAGTCTTGCTCTGTCTATATGAGCTAATTTTGGAGCTCCTTAGTGACCTTCATATTCAGTGCAAGAGAGGATGGGGAGCCAAAGCTGGGACTAAGTAAGGACCAGAGAAAGCTGCTCTCCTGAGTCCAGGAGGAAATTTACAATTCTTCTATCTCTGAGGACCACGTGGGGCTCCTGGCTGTTGTTTCAGTGCCACCAGACCCTATGAGGAGGGTTCTGGGCTACTTCAATCCCATGTGGGAGATCATATAGCAACTGGCTGACCTCAGACTTCTTGGCCTATAAGGGCACTCAAATTCCTGTGATCTCCTTGAAGGTCAGGATTTAGCTATATTATCTACACGGGAGTTTGTAAGGTCCCCTCCTAGAATGCAGAAAAGTGTTTATCAGCAGGAGTATTAAAGTCTCCTTGAGGCTAATTTTAAAACTTAAGTGTTAAAAGGCAAATTTTAATGGTGTTATCATGTGCAATCAATCCCTCATTGATTATTGATTCATAGGTTATATCACAATATTTATTGCATGTAGTACAGACAGTTTAAGGGTATAACAGTATTACTATTTACAGGTACTATTATTATATTTGATATCATTTTATCTTATATTAAGGCAAACATGTGATATCTGAACCTTTTGGGATTGGCTCATTTCCTTTAGCATAATACTCTCCTTTGGGCCCATTTGGCCACAAAGAAATTCATTTCATTTTTTCCAGTAGCTGAGTAGTATTCCATAGAGTAGATGAACCACAGTTGCCTTATCCAATCTTCTTGTGATGGGCATTTCAATTGCTTCCAAGTTTTTGCAATTATTGATTGTGCTACTATGAACACAGGGGTGCATGTTAGTTTCTCGTGTAACAGGTGTTTGGGATATATTCCTAGAAGTGCTATTGCTGGGTCATATGATATGCAGATTTTCAGTTGCTTGAGTGTTCTCCATACTGATTTCCATAGAGGCTGCACCAGCCTGCATCTCATCAGCAGTAGAGTAGGGTTCCCTTTATCCCATGTGCTCACCAACAAATGTTGGTGGTGTTTTTCCATATGAGTCATTCTTACTGACGTTAGATGGGACCTCAGTGATGTTTTTATTTGGATTTCCCTTATTACCAAGGAGCTTGAGCATTTTTTCATGTGTTTGTTTGCCATTTGGATTTGTTCCTTTGTAAAGTATCTGCCCACTTCCTGTGCCCATTTCTTGACTGGTTTACTTTGGTGTTTTGGTTGTTCTGGAGATTTTTATATATTCTATATTAATATGTATATTAACCCCTTGTCTCCAGTGTAGTATGCAAAGATCCTCTCCCATTCTGTGGGTTGCTTTTTTACTTTGTTGATTGTTTCTTTTGCTGTACAAAAGCTTCTTAGTTTGATGTAGTCCCATTTGTTTGTTTTGCTCTTGGTTGCTATTGCTTTTGGTTATTTTTTTTTTTTTAGAAAGTCATAGCCTACACCTAAATCTTGCAAATCTTCCAACATTTTCTTCCAAAAGTTTGAAGGTTTCTGGATGTAGATTTAGGTCTTTTTTTTTTTTTTTTTGTAGTTTCTGAAAGACCCTCACCAAAAACCATGAGCTTTAGCAGCGGAAACGCCATTTTGCAAGGCTTAGAACTAAGAATAGCAGGATCTCTAGGAAGGAAGCGGACAAGGACAGGACAAGCTTGCCTCATATCTGTGGTCAAACATCTGGCCCCCAAATAAGGCAGAAATATTAGGAAAGAGAGCTAACTCAGCGCCAACTCAGCTGTTATCAAAGATAGGGAACCAACTCAAGGCTAATTCAGTCATTGTTGGAAATTCCCGGTATTAAAATAAAGTTGCCTTCACCATGACCCTGGCCGCATGTAAATCCACCAATCAGGATCCTGTAACTATGCTTCTCACTTCTGTAACCGCGCTTTTTGCTCCAGGACCCTATAAAAACCCCTAGACCCCAACCTAGGGCGCGCAAGTCTTCCAAGAGACTTTGTCGCCCCAGGTACCTGTGTATCTGAATAAACCTCTTGCTGTTTGCATCCGCTCAAGTGGTCTCGCTGTTCCTTGGGAGGGGCCTCCCCAGAAGGAAAGTACCCTTCGGGGGTCTTTCAGTTTCTATATTTTTTTTTCTTTAATATTCATTTATTCATTAATTACATTGCATTACATGACACAATTTCATAGGTACTGGGATTCCCCCCCCTTCACCCCAAACCCTTCCCCCATCATGAATTCCTTCACCTTGATGCATAACCACAGCTCAAGTTTCGTTGAGATTCCCTAATTAAAAGTTTACACCATACAGAGTCCAGCATCCCACTTGTCCAGTTCAAGTTCAACGGCCTCTTAGGGAGGCCCTCTCAGGTTTGTAGCCAGAGCCAGCAGAGCGTCACCTTGATCAATTAGAAGCTCCAACATATCGTCAGCAACAGTCCAGGTATGATGAGGCTGGTGCAGAGTCCACTGATTGACATAGTCCGTCTTAGGGTTTCCCCTTGTCCAGTTTTTCGCTGCAAGCATAAAGCTGAGGTGGTTGATTCATCTACTCCATTTTCCATCTTTTTTTGATTAATGCTTTGATTCCTCCATTTTGTTCAGGGGAATCCCCCTAAAAAAAACTTTGAGGCATTCCCAGTCCAGGCTCCTACATGTACTACTAGTAAGCACAGTGCCCGCCACCGTCCATCACTCCGATCAGCTGATGGTTTTAACCCCTGGGTTGGTTCTCTTCTGAGCCCCGACCTCTATTGGAACCAATGAGTATCGCATCTCTCCCCGGTTCTGCCCTTCACACTCTCGTCCCTCTCCTAAACCAGTGGGAGGAGTGCTGGTCTGGTGTTGCATTCCCTACTAGCACAGGCCATTTCACCTTGGCATTTTGTGTTTTGCACTTTTTTTTTTTTTTTTATCGCAACCAAACCCGGCCAGGCCCCCACACAGTTTCAGCACTTGGGCTTGCCAGTGGATGACGTAAACCGACTCAGCCTGGTCTGCCCCAACCCGAGCCAAGTGTATTCCAGTGGGTCACATTCCAAAGCCTCTTCTGGGTTATTTACCTCCATGCTTCTTGCGTTTATTTGTAGAGTCAGTGTCCTGTCAGAGGAACTGTTCAGGTTCCTCCCTCCGACTCCTTCATGGTGTCGGGTTTCACGCATTCCAGCAGGTCCTTCGGCCAGCTCCGCTCTTCAATCCATTCTGGTTCCTGCTGTTGAGAGTTTCAGCCCAGCCACGGCTCGTCCATACCCACGCGTATCTCATATATGGCTCAGATGGGGTTGAGGCCTAGCCGAGCCCGTCCAACGTCTATCCTGGTCCTCCGGAGCACCAAACTGTGCTGTGGTCTAATCCGGCATGGTGCGTCAAAGCCGAATTGCTATTTGTGCCAAGGGATTACAACTGTGACCCGACCAGAACTCAGCCTCCCTCCAGTTCCTGTGCCCCTTAGTGGTAGGCTCCACGCAGCCAAGGCCTCCACCACGCTCTCCAACCAGGCCTGTTGCCAGCCACTGTTAACTATGCCAGAGGTTGCTCTGGTCAGCCCAGAGCGTCCTATAGACTGTCATGCCTCCTGCATAGACTCCACCGGCCCTTCTAAACCGTCCAATGGGGTCAGAGTGTCAGGGGATTGGTCCACGCATGCCTCACACATTCTAGCCCCGAGTATAGATCTTGAATGCCAGTCAGTGTCATAGTAATGCCTTCTGTGACCCCTCTGCTGATCCCTCATCCTATCAGGTAATGGGGCATCCTGCTGGACAAGCCCGGAATTTTGCCTTTTAAGTGAGCTGATGTTGGCGATCGGCACTATAAAGTGACTATAGGTTCTTCAGAGGAAGATTAAATGCCTTTGAAAAGCTTAAGGACTAATACATATTCTCACAGTACTGTGGGTTCAGCACGGAGCATCTCATGCAGCATCAGAGAAAGCAAATTCCAGAACTTCCTGGCCGGGTGGCCAGCAGGCGAAGCCTGGCGCCAAATGGCGCACTGGCCGCCCGAGAGCCTCGCACCCCATGTACCTGCGCAGGTGGTGGAAAGCTTGGCTGCGTTAGGCTGGAATCGTGGCAGGGACCCTCGCACCCGGGCCGCATGGCGGCCCGGGGCCAAGCTGCTTGGGCCCCCGCCTGGATCGTGCTAGCTCCTCCCCCACTCCAGCCCCTGGCATGGCGGCTCAGAGGCATTCCCAATCCGCTTCTCAGGGTCCTAGGACAACCTTCCCGCCCCAAAAGGAGGCCATCAGACCAGGACCCCGGCAAATTGGAAAGCTGCCCGAGAGCCTCGCACCCCATGTACCTGCGCAGGTGGTGGAAAGAGATTTAGGTCTTTTATCCATTTAGTTTGATCTTTGTATAGGATGAAAGGTGTGGGTCTAGTTTCTTATTTCTACCGGCTATCAACCAATTGTCCCAGCAGCATTTATTGAAGAGACTTTCCATTTTCCCTGGATTGTCATCAGTTTTCTTGTCAAAGATTATTTAGCTGTACCTGTATGGGTTCCCCTCTGCAGCTTCTATTTTACTCCAATGATCTTCCTCTCTGTGCCAATATCAGGCTGTTCTAATAACCACCACCCTATACCATGTCCAAAGGTCTGTGATTGTGATCCCCCGCTAGATTCCTATCATTCAGGATGGTTCTGGTTATTCGTGGTGTGTGTGTGTGTTTCCAGAAGAACCCTTGTATCATTTTTTCCAGCTCTATGAAGAATGTTTAGGGGAATTTGATTGGGATCACATTGAATGTATATATTGCTTTTGCTAATATGACATTTTGATGATATTGATTTTTACCTATCCAGAAACATGGTTTATTTCTCCACTTTTTGAAGTCTTCTATTTCTTTTTTTTTGTTGTTGTTTATTTGTTTGTTTGTTTGTAGTTTTTGTAGTTTTCTTCATGGAGGTCTTCTACATTTTCAGTTAGGTTTATTCCCAGATATTTCATTTTCTTCTCTGCAATTTTGAACAGTACCATGCTGGTTAGTTCTTGTTCCATCTTGGGGCCGTTTGCACACACTATGGCTGTTGATTTTTGTTCATTTATTTTGTACCCTGCCACTCTACAAAACTCTCATGTACATTCTAGCAGTCTCTTTATTGAGTCTCTTGGTTCCTCTATGTATAGGATCATGTCGTCTGTGAATAGTGAAAGCTTGACTTCATTTCCCTTTTGAATTCCTTTGATTTCTTCTTCTTGTCTCATAGCTTTTGTGAGCACTTCCAGGGCTGTGTTGAACAGCAGAGGTGATAGTGGACATCCTTGTTTTGTTCCAGATCTCAGCAGGAAGACTTCCAATTTTTCTCCATTCAGTGTGATGCTGGCATTGGGTTTTTCATATATTGCTTTGATTATGTTCTGGATTGTTCCTTCTATGACTACCTTATTTAACATTTTTAGCATGAAGTGATTTTGGGTTTTGTTGAAAGCTTTTTCTGTGTCTATTGAGACTATCATGATTTTTGTTCTTGAGTTTTGGATATGGTGTATTATATTTATGGATTTATGAATGTTGAACCATCCCTGCCTGCCTTGATGAATCCTCCTTAATCCAGATGAATGATCTGTCTGATGTATTTTTGAATTCTATTGGCTAGGATTTTGTTGAGGGCCTTAGCATCTATGCTCATCAGGGAACTGGGTCTGTAATTTTCCTTCTCTTAATTCTCTATCCGTTTTTGGGTTAAGGTGATGTTGGCTTCATGGAATGAGTTCAGAAGGCTTGCTTCCTTTTCTATTGTTTTGAAGAGTCAGTAGAGGATTGGGGTCAGCTCTGCTTGGAATGCTTTGTAGAACTCAGCAGTGAAACCAACTGGGCCTGGGCTTTTCTTTGTTGGGAGAACTTTAATCATTGATTCAATCTCTGCCTCAATTATAGGTTTATTGGGGTGTTCTGTTGCCTTGTGAATATGTTTTGGTAGGTGGTGGGAGTCCAGGAATCTTTCCATTTCCTGGAGGTCTTCTGATTTGTTGGAGTTCAGTTGTTTGTAGTAATTTCTAATTATTCTCTTTTTGGCTGCAGTATCTGTTGTTATGTTGCCTTTTTTATCTTTGATGCTGTTAAGTCTTGCTTTCTCCTACTTTTTCTTTATCAGTCGTGCCAGTGGAGTGTCTATTTTGCTTATATTCTCAAAGAACCAACTGTTTGAATCATTCAATTTGTGGGTTTTTTTCCATCCCTATTTGGTTTATCTCTTCCCTTATTTTGATGATTTCTTCTTTGCTATTGCTGCTCCTTTTCCAATTTCTGCAGTGTATGCTTACTTCATTCATTTGGTGTCTTTCTTTATCCTTGACATAAGCACCAATCGCAATGAACTTATCATGTAGCACTGCCTTGGCAGTGTCCCACAAGTTTTGGTATGTTGTATTCGAGTTTTCCTTGGCTTCCACAAATTTTTTTGTCTCATCTTTAATTTGCCATCTTTGATTGTGATTTGCATCCTTTCTGGCTTTAGCACTTTTCTTAGGAGAATTTTTAGAACTGGTTTGGTCTTGGCATATTCTTCTACTTTGTCTTTGCTATGGAAGTATTTAACTTCATTCTTGAATAAAATTGAGATCTTCGCTGGGTACATTATGCTTGGTTGACATTTGTTTTGTTGCAGGGTCTGAAAGATTTCTTCCATTCTCACGTGACATATAACCTATCAGGAACATAACAGATAACTTATGGATAACAGACTCAAATCAGCATTAGACAAGAGTAAAACTACCAAGATATACAGGTGTAAACAAGAGCAATCCTGACAACCTCTTAACAGGAGGCCATATGCACAAAGAAGGGGAGGACCCCAGGGTGGAGCAGGTGGACAGGAGGAGGCTTATATCCCAACCCTGGGGACTCCCGGATCCTCACCAAGGACTATCAGTATAGGCACCAAGGACTACATCCCAACTGCCAAGGAGACCATGGGGAACTGGAATGCCTTCAGAGGCCAAGAACTCTGAGGTCATCCACCCCCATTTGGATCTACCACATGGGATGGAAGAAGCCCAAACCCTTCTTTGCAGGATCCAAGGTCATCAGCACAGTAAGCTTCCTTCGGGACTAGGGAGAGGAGCTTTCTCTGGTCCTTGCCTGGTTCCGACTTTGGGTCCCCACCCTCTCTCTTAATGACCATCAGGATCGCTCCAGAAACCCCTCAAAACAAATAAACAAATAAACAAAAAAACTAGAATAGATAGAGAACAAAAATGAAAGCTTAGAAACAGACAGGAAACGGTCACCGGGGATGCACTTATGACTCACTGGGTGGGACACAAAGATTAGTTACTCCTCACTGGGGTATTAAAGATTTCTCCACACACCCTCCTAAAACGGTCCACCTAAACTGTTGACATATGCTTTGTTAGAGTTATAAGCCAGTTTAGACTATCCCGAAATCTGCCAAGTTCAGCAAAATTAAGCTTCAACACTATAAGCTGCTGAATGCTAAAATGAAAATAATCACGACACAGCTGAATAGTACCCTGTAGCCATTTTAAAGTGTATAGAAGCCAGTTCTATGTAGAAACTAAAATTGAAATGTCAATGAAGTAGTCACAAGATGTGGTTAAGAACTTACATTTTTTAACATATTGGTTACTCAATACCATGTCAATTAATTCCATAATGTTGTAAATTGATGTTGATGTTATGTTGTGGCTTTTAATTGATCAGGATGATATTCTGCCAACTCTGCTTTCAGGCCAGAGATGGTCTCCCCAAGAAACGACTGAATTTATCTGGACAATAAGATGCTGGACTCTATGCTTGCAATGGAAGAATCTTAATTGAATTTGAACTGTAATACTGCAACAAGGTGGAGGAATCCACCATGGGGGGGAAGGGTATGGGGAGGGGTTGGGGGAATCCCAGAACCTATGAGACAGTGTCACATAATCCAATGTAATCAATAAAAAATAATATAAAAATTAATAAAGTGTTTTGAAGAGATGAAACTAAATATTAAAAAAAAAAGATTTCCTCCATTCTCTCCTTGCTTGGAGGGTGTCTTCTGAGAAGTCAGCAGTGATTCAGATTGCTTTTTCTCTAAATGTAATCTTGTATTTTCTTTGTGCTTGTATTCTTTCCTTGTACTCATTGGAGCAGAGCTTGAGAACAACATGTCTGGGTGAGGACCTCTGGGTCACATGTGAGACCATCCAGGCGTGCTGAGGTCTTGGCCACACTTTCAGTGGGCGGGACCAGCATTGCCCACCCATTTCTTCACTGATTAAGAGACCACCAATGGGGAACATCTTAGGTTCCCACCCAAGAAGCAAGGGTCAGGGAATGCTTAAAATACCAAGACCCTTCCTCAAACCTTTGATGTCTCTTTTTCTCACCTTTTAGAGGCACCCCACCTCCTGGCTCTCTCTCCAGAGGTGCTTTCCCCTTCCCTCTCCCTTTCCTGCTCTTTTCTGTCTGCAACAGATTCCCGCCTTTCTATTGCTATACTAAGCTGAGGAAAGAACCCTCAGGGCTTTTCTGGTAATAATATCTGCCTGGAGTTCTCTGTCTTTCCTTTCTGGATTTGGGTTGGTCTTATGATGCCAGTATTTTGGAAGTTCTCCTGTATAATTTCATTGAGTGCCTAGTGCAATCCTGTCTCTCTTTCCACTCCTTCCAGAAGACCTATAATTCTGATATTCAACTTTCTGATGACATCGGTCATTTCTTGTATAGTTTTCTTGGCTCTGTTCAGGTTTTCTTCCAGCTGCTTAATGAATTGTGTGCTTTCATTTTGGTTGTCTTCTTTTCTGAATTTTTGTCTTCTGCAGCATTCATTCATTCTTTGGGTCAGGCTTTGAACTTTGTGTTGTAAGCCAAGGATTTCATTTTGAACTTATTTTATTTCTGTGATGATGTAATTTTTGAATTTCTTAAGCTCCTCCCATTGTTCTTCATTGTCTTGGAATAGTTTCATAATTTTTTTTTATTCCCTGTCTGGTAGTTTATCTATCTCTTCATCTTGCATCTCTGAGATTGTCCTGGTCTTTTGTCATTTTGGGGGGAAGCACTGACTCCTTCATCTGAGTCAATGCTTTTCCTGTTGCCTCTCCCCATGCCTGTGTGTTGTACTGTTCCCTTGTGGTATTGGTCTCTGATGCGTTCTTGGGGTTTTCAGGGTCACTTGTGGCTAATCAATGACCAGGGAGTTGCTAGAGTAGAGTTACTCATGCTGTGACCCTCTTAGTCGGTGTACGTGAGAGTTTTTTATTTTTATTTTTATTTATTGATTGATTATTTTTTCAAATTTAGGTGTCAGTTGTAGCATGGGAAAATGTATTTCTTTTTTTCTTTTTTAAGATTTATTTATTTTATTGCAAAGTCAGATATACAAAGAGGAGACGAGACAAAGAGGAAGATCTTCCGTCTGATGATTCACTCCCCAAGTGAGCCGCAACAGCCAGGGCTGCGCTGATCCGAAGCCGGGGAACCAGGAACCTCTTCTGGGTCTCCCACACGGGTACAGGGTCCCAAAGCTTTGGGATGTTCTCTACTGCTTTCCCAGGCCACAAGCAGGGAGCTGGATGGGAAGTGGAGCTGCTGGGATTAGAACTGGAGCCCATATGGGATCCCAGTGCGTTCAAGGCCAGGACTTTCGCCACTAAGCCACACCTCCGGGCCCTCTTTCTTTTTTTAAGAGGAAAGAGTCAGAGAAAATCTTTCTTTTTAAAAAAAAAAAATATTTATTGTATTTTTAATTGAAGAGTCAGATAAACAAAGAGCAGGAGAGACATTGAGGAAGATCTTCTTCTGCTGGTTCATTCTCCAAGGGAATGCAACAGTCAGTGTTGCGCTGATCCAAAGGAACTTCCTCCAGGTCTCCCACAGGGATGCAGGGTCCCAAAGGCTTGGGTCGTCTTAGACTGCCTTCCCAGGCCACAAGCAGGGAACTGAATGGCAAACGGGGCTGACGGCACCAGAACCGGCGTCCACACATGATCGTGGAGCGCTCAAGGCAAAGACTTTAGCCGCTAGGCCACTGCACCAGGTCCTAGAAATATTTCTCTCTCTCTCTCTCTCTCTATCTCTCTAACTACTTGTCCGCTGCTGCCACCTTGTGGTTGCCAGGAGTTACTGCTCTCCCTATGTTCTAATACCTTCCCAAATCTAGGAGGATCTGAGGAGGTTTTGTAACTTCAGCCTGCCATGGGTTGTGTGCCCCATCCCTCCAGCCGGTGGAGTGCAGTGCCAGAGACCACTCACTCCCCCTGTTCCTCACTCCTGCAATCCGGGAGCCAGGGAAACCTCTCTCCCAGGAGATATTGGGTCTCCCTTTCATGTTGTTCCTGTGGCCTACAGAGTAGTGTGAGATCATTCGGCTGCTGGAGGGTTTCAATCTCGTCCCTAGATTCTCCCAGCTCCTTTGTTTCACTCTGGGTGCCCTCTCCTCAATGGCAGTCCCTCCTCCAGGAGGGTCGCCCAGCTCCGCGCATGCAGCACCCTGCTTAGTTCAGCCTCCCTTCGCCTGTGTTTTACCCCAAGGGTGCTCTTGCCTTTCTCCCCCTGCTGTGGGCAGGAGCCCTTGGGGTTTTCCCAGTGTCAGAGACTCACCAAATTTTTCTCCAGTCTCTGGTTGCCCTGCGTGGAGCCCGTCTTTACCCTCTCGGGTTGCAATTGCAGTTCACAGCCTTTCGTGTCTGTTTCACAGTTGTGTGCCGCCTGCCTCAGTCCTGCCTACACCCGGGCATTTCTCATAGACTTCCCCATGATTCTCCTCTTCCTGCCCTCTCCTCTGCTGAATCCCATCCCCTTCTTTCCACCCCTCAGTGACTTCAGCCTTCTGCAGTCGGCCATCTTGTCCACAATCCCCTCACTCAAATATCTTTCAAACAAATACAAAACCTTTGTCAATTCAAAGTAAAAGGCCCTTTTGCAAGGCACTAGCAGTAACATCAACTTCCAAGCTCACATGGTTAGTAAAAACCAACTCCATGGCAAATAATGCCTCAATAGATTTACAGAAACCTGTGGGGGTTGGTCCAGTGTTCATGCAAAAGCAGGTGGTTGCAGAGACATTCGCAGGCCCTGCCACACAGTGGGAAATTCCTTCTGGCCTTGCCTGCAATGGAACAGTTCTCTTCACACCTTCATGTCCTCCACACCCACTGGACAGACCCCAACATGGGCTCACTCCAGATGAAATCTCTTTGGGGATCCCTCCAGCCGAACTGCTGATCTCAGAACCCCAACCATGAAGAGATTATGTCAGCCAGTGGATTCTGAAGAGATTTCCTCGTGCTTGGAATGGCGAGATTGGCAGCAATTCGAACTGTTGAACTATCAAAACTGCTCTAGCAGAACTTATGGAACATGCCTCATATCGGGGCCTGGGATGAGTAGAAGCTGGGTGGGGTTTCTCCCTTTATCTCTCCCCTTACCCTAGATACAGGAAAAATAATATTAATGTGAAAACAATGGTCTTACTCGCTTTCCTGTAGGCCTTGAACTTTTGTGTCCTAATAAAATATGTAAAGATTATTAAAATAAAAGAATTTTTTTAAGAAGAGGTGAATCAGGGGACCCAGCACAGTAGTCTAGTGGGTAAGTTTCCCACCTTGCATGCACCAGGATCACACATGAGCACTGGTTCTAATCACAATCACTCTACTTCCCATCCATCTCCCTGCCTCTAGTCTGGGAAAGCAATTGAGGATGGCTCAAATCTTGGGACCCTGCACCTGTGTGGGAGACCTGAAAAAAGTCCCTGGCTCCTGGCTCCTGGCTTCTGGCACCTGGCTACAGATTGGCTCAGCTCCAGCCATTGTGGCTGCTAGGGGAGTGAACCAGCAGATGGAATATCTTTCTCTCTGTATTTCCTTCTCTGTATAAATCTGCCTTTCCAAAATAAAAATAAATAAACCTTAAAAAAAATAAGTGAATTGGGACATGCTATGACAGAAGATCTCTCTCTTTCTCTTTCTCTGAATCAATCTCTGTCTCTCTGTCTCTCTCTCTCTCTCTCTCTCTCTCTGAATCTCTGCCTTTCATTTAAGTAAAGCAATATATTAAAACAGCAACAAAAAGAATGGGCATGCTTTAAGTTAATCTTGTGAAACCTGCCATACAAGGTAAATTTTTAAGAAGGGATGGAAGACAGGAGAATAGTAAAATTCATTACCTGGAACAAGTTCTGTGAAAACTCTTGCCTGATGTTCACCCTTCAGGGAATCCCTTTGCACACTGAGGTCTCTATCCAGTGGAAAGAACTTCCAGCTCTGCTCACCTCCATTGGGTGTTGTCCTTCCCCAGTCTCCCGAGTGTCCCTTCACTCTGCCTCCCTCAATGCTCCCCCACATCCATGTCCCCTCAGTGCCTCCCTTTGTCCCTCTCTTGACACAGTTTCTCCTGTTTCTATTCAACCTCCTATTTCTATCATCCTGCCTCCATCATCACGCTCCTCACACACTCATTTCCCTCTTCCTCATCTATTCATTTTATTTTGTTTTTTAAATGTTTGTTTTTTAAAGGCAGAGTTGCAGAGAGACGAGAGAGAGAGAGAGAGAGAGAGAGAGAGAGAATCTTCCATTCGCTGTTTAAACACCCGCAACAGCCAGAGCTAGGCCAGTCCAAAGCAGGAGCCAGGAGCTTCCTCCAGGACTCCCACATGGGTACAAAGGCCCTAGCACTTGGGCCATCTTCCACTGCTTTCCCAGGTCATAAGCAGAGAGCTGGAGGAGCATCCAGGACTCAAACTGGCACCCAAACATGGTGCCACAGGCAGCAGCTTTACCTGCCACACCCAACCACTGGCTCATCACATGTACTTATTAAATGTAAGAAAATTTGGTTTAATTTTCATAAAGTCACAATGGACTCCCTCACAAAGACGAAAATACATCATGAGTCACTGATGCTGTAGAACTGTCCCAGAGTACATTTGACAGTATAGGATAGTCATTCCTCATCAGGAAAGACAGTTGAAAATAAATACACTGAGTAAGAGGGGAAATGTGGTTAACATCTTATGGGATGATAAAACATTGGGCTTTGGAATGCTCTGAAAACACTTTGCACACGACCAATATAACTCCCAGAATAAACCCATTGAAGAAATGTAACTTACAACCATCTGACAGAGTACTACAATAATGATGCTTTAATCCTTGTTTGGGGAGATATTGAGGCAGTCGGTGCTCTTAGCTGAAGGGATAACTCTGTTTGAGGTTTAAAAAATCACATCATCTGCATGCCTTCCCTCTACATTATATCAGGAACGTCCACAATAGTCCATAAGTAATATAGTGTTACCAAGATAGATAAAAGGGAATGCTGCATAGTATGACAGCTAATACATAAACATGGAGAGAATACTTAAAACCCAAGCAAGGACCCTGAAGAGTATTGTATAGCATTATTGTTGGGTGAGACATTTTAGTAAATGTGTAAATGGCTTGGTTGTCCTTTCCCACGCAGTGTGGGCAGCTCAAAGCCACCTCTTGGCTACACTATAGCTTAGAGGATTGCATCAGTCAGAGTCTAGTCGGAAGACAGAAACCACTTCAGTCAATTCAGCAGGGAAAATTGTACAAGGAAAATGTGCTAGTTATTAAAAGAGGAAAAAAAACTAACTAATACAGAGGAGTTATATTATGTCTATCAGATTAAGCCACCACTGGGACAACACCAATCTTTACCAGTGTCTGGCTCAGTAACTGGCTACTCTGTTCTGAACCAGCTTCAAGCAGGTACAAATGATAGACAACACATGATGGCTCAAGTGCTCAGCTCCCTGCCATCCAATGGGAGGCCAAAATGGAGTAAATCACTGCTGGCTCCAGCTCTGACCTAGCCCCACACGCTGCAGTCATTGAGGAATGACCTAGCAGACTGAAATCTCTCCCTCTCTCTCTCGATTTATCACTCCATTTTAAATTGAAAAAGGACAATGAGAACAAATAAATACATGCATTTTAAAGGAGTGTAATATAAACTCAATCTTTAACAACTTACGTGCAACATCGCATAAGTAAGGAGACAGAAAGAAAATGATTAATGCAGACATATGTAAGACAGGCAAAGGTAAAATACTCAAAACCATTGTATTAACCAAATGTTGAACCCAAGAATAAAATGCATCCTTTTGTCCAGTTGGCGGCAGCAGGGCTGGCTCTGGGCTGGGCCAGTCTGGGGGCACCTAGACCCCACATGCTCCACAAGAGCCACAAGCAGCCTCACTGGTCCAGCTAAGGGGGTTTTTTTGCTCCCACCCAGATGGTAGTGGCAGTGCTGGCTCTAGGCTGGGTGGCACAGGTACCAACGGCACTGGGTGCAACCCTAGGACTGCCCAGGCAGCGTGCTCCAGGAATTTGTGCTTCAGCATTTGCAGGGAAATTGGGGAATCGCACAGGCGAGGGAGAACAATGACCTGTAAATTCATGCCCAGGTGAGAAATTACTTCTGAGAGACATCCCTGGAAAAAAGCACCGTAAATGAAGGTGAGGAATGACTCCAGAAGAACTCCAAACAACAACCCCCAGTGTTCTTGCAGGTACACGAGGAGGTTGAGACCTGATGGCTTGAACAGGAAAGATCAGAAGACCTTTATAGGTCAGACCGATACTTCAGCCCATAATGAGTTCTGAGCTGGACTTGTTAGCATGGAACAATGATGACCACCACACACAGGCCATATGAAAGCTAGGGCTGAGGGCCTGTCTGGCAGGGCTAGATCCCAGTACAAAAGAATGAGTGTCAGAACAGTGGATGTGTCACATTATGCTGGGCCATGACAACAACCAGCATACAGGAAAACCAGGTCCAGGGGTAGACTCTGTAGGGGATATGTGGGTGTAACCCTGTGGAAATACAAGTCCCACTGGGTAGCTTAAGAGTTGGGGAGGTAGGGGCTGAACTAAGCACAACCATGGAGTCTGCCAACATTCACAGGTACCTAGGCTGGGAAAAGGCTAGAAGGTCCAGACCACAGCACCTGCAAGTGCACCCCTGCCAGGGTGTAGGGCAGGCTGGATTGCATCATCTACCAGCTCATACAAAGGCTGGGACAGAGGAAGCAGGCCATGCCAGGTAGGGGCCTGGCACCCACTGGCATGTATGAGATCTGGGTCTGAGAGTGAGCCAATTGGGGGAACCTGGGTAACTCCCCTGTTAGGTCATAGCTTCTGCTTGGAGCACATGTTCCAGGCCTATGAATTGGGCAGGATGGGCTTGGAAGCTTCATCTGTTGGCAAGTATGCGGGCTGGTTTTGGAAGGTGGCAGACCAGGCATGGCCAAACAGATCTTAGCCCACTGGCAAGTGCAGAAAGCAGGAGGGAGTGTAGAACATTCTGGGCTAGGCTATCACTGTTGCCAGTTTGCAAGAGCCAGGGATGGGAGCAGATTGAGTAGGTCGAGGTTGCAGCACCCACCAGCCAGAGTTGGGACTGGGGGCAGGGCAGCCTACAGCATCTAAGGCAAAGGCCAAGATGGGTGAGGGGTTATCCCATGCTGGGTCAGAGCAACCACTGGCACATGCAAGATCTGTGGCTAGGAACAGGCCTGGTTGGGGAGCTAAGGGAATGCTCTGGCTGGGTTATGGTTTCCACTGGTGAGCACAAGGGCCAGATGGGAGCTGCGGTCTAGTCTGGACATGGCTGCAGTCTCCCTCAACTGGGTCTGGTGTGTGCCAGACTGGGATAGAATCCAGCACCCACTGGGGCTCATGAGATTCAGGACGGATGTAGGATGGGCCCAGATAGGTCTCAGTCCTTACTGAGCCATACGTGAGCTGTGTCTGGGTGTGGACCAGGCTTGGCTGGGATATAGCACCCAACACTAAAAACCAGGAAAGCATAAGGGCCGATCAGGAAAGGCCACTATTCATGCTCGAATGGAAGGTAGACTAAGTAGGGTTGGCCCAAGGAACCACCAGTGTGCGTGAGATTTGCCACTGGTAGAGGTTCTGATGGAGGAGCTTGGCAACTCCTCTATCTGGACACAGTACATGCAGGTAGGTGAAAGAACCAACAAAGGGAGCAGCCCAGACCAGGCCAGGGAATGGTAACCCACCAGCATACATTTGGATCAGATCTGGAGCTAGCCAGGCAAAGCCAGTTCAAATCACCCACTGGCAAATCCAAGAACCAGAATGACAATATTGGTCAGGCCAGTTGGACTGTAATACCAGCCAGCTTTACATTAGGGCCAGGACTGGGGGCTGCCTGGGCTGGGCTAGGACAGGCTATAGTTCCCACCAGTGTGAGCTGGAATTTGGGGAGGCATCAGGCCCAGTCAGAATACAGCAGCCACTGGCAAATGCTGAGGTGAGGCAGGCCATGCCAGAATGGGCAGCAGCACTCAACCAGCACACGTGAGAATCAATGGGTAGGGAACAAAAACAGAAAGGGCACTTGCAGAGCACAGTCAGCCGCCATTACAAGATGGCGACAGGCACAGAGTAAACAACTCTGCCCTGACGTAGCTTCCTGCCCTAGTTTGCCCGGCAACAGCAGCGACCTATCCCAATCTGACAAGTAAGCATTCGCTGTCCTATCACGACCGGTCACTGAGCCACAGACACGCCTTTCATAGAGATGTATATAAGCCATCCGCTTTGCTCTCCCGGCGCCCCTCACCGCCATCTTACCCTCAACCAAGCAGCGCTCCAATAAAGTGTGATCAGAGAAGAACTTCGGTGTCTGCGTTTTATTCCCTGCTGGCCAGGGGCGCGCTACAGCTGGTGCCGAAACCCGGGAAACTTCGAATCCAGCGGACACCAGTGAGGGGTTGAAGTTCAGAACTCTACACACAGAGCGGACTACCGGTAGGTAGCCTCTCAGGTATGATAAACCCTGTTCTTGTTGCTCTCATTGTTTTGGTACGGTAATAGTGGGACTGCTGTGTTGTTTTTTCCTGCGCCTCCATCAGCCTGGTCGTGAGTGTCTTTGTTGCTGCGAACCCGGACAAAGTGAAAGTAACTCCGCTGTAGATAAAGCGGCCTTTCACGAGATCTAAGAAAATGGGTAATAATCAAGGCCGAATATCAGCCAGCAGCGAGTTCGCTGACCCCATATTGGGACTCCTTAAACAGCGAGGTTTAAAAATTTCAGCAAGGTCAGTGCAGAAGATAATAAATGATTACGACGCAGCTGCGCCGTGGTTCGCAGTCTCCGGAGATCTGACCTTGAGCTGTTGGGACAAACTAGGCAAAGACTTGGAAAAGGCAAAAGAGGAAGGAAGGCTAGGACCCGGATCCCTCCCACTTTGGAAGTTGGTCCGATCCTGCTTAAAAGAAGGACGGAACATGGAGCATGTTAGACAGGGTCGAGAGCAGCTCATTAAGTTTCAAGAGAGCCTCTCGGAAGCAGAATCAATTGATGAGAGGGGGAAGAGCCTCTCGGAAGCAGAATCAATTGATGAGAGGGGGAATAGGCCTAAAAGAAAAAAGGAAGCATGCTTAAAAGAAGAAGATAAAGAAAAGAATAATAAACACAAATGTTATAGGGGCATAGTTGATTTCATCCCCAGACCCTCTCCCTATTCTGGGCACGAGGGACAATCTGAGGGACCCCTGGGAGATAAAGAAAAGAATAAAAAGAAGAAGTTAAAGAAAAGAATAATAAACAGCCGCTGTATCCAATGTTAGATAAGTTTAGAAATTTAAAAGTAGATGAGTTTAGAAATTTAGAGGTAGCTACACAAGAGGACTCGTCTGACGATGAGTTATCAGTATTAGAAGAAAAGGATCATAGTGTACATGAGGCCTCCGCGTCTCCTGGGGAGAAAGAATACCGACCTCCTCCGTACCCAGCTGGTGGAGGATGGCACTTCATTCCCCGGAAGGCGCTAAGTCGCCTCTACTCTGCATTTCCGGTTTATCAGAATCCGGAAAATGGGGACAGATATCATGAACCTATTACCTATAAACAGTTGAAAGATTTGGTGGAAGCATCTAAGACATATGGAGCAAATGCCAGCTACACGCTCACCCTGCTGGGAAGAATAACTCAACAGGCTAATACCCCAGCCGATTGGTTTGAAATAGCTCGAGCCTGTCTTTCCATTGGACAATACTTAGATTTTAAATCTATAGTCGCGGATGCGGCTCATGCCCAGGCCAGAACTAATGCTCAAAATCAGCATCCTCACTGGACTGCAGACATGCTTCTAGGACAGGGTACTCATCTTGGTGTTTCAGAACAACTTAATCTGCCTAAGGAGACATTACAGCTTATCTCCTCCCTGGCATTGGGAGCATGGAAACGCCTGCCGTCTCCAGATCAGAAGTCCTCGGGTTTTGTAAATGTTAAGCAGAAGCCTGAGGAGCCTTTTGAAGATTTTGTAGCTCGACTCACCGCAGCAGTGAGCCGGACAGTAATTAACAATACAGCTACAGATCTCATAGTTAAACAGCTAGCTTTTGAAAATGCTACTCCAACTTGCCAAATCTTAATTCAGCCAGTGAGAAGGACAGGAGGCTTGTCAGACTATGTTCGAGCTTGTGCTGAGGTAACTCTATCTTACATGCAAGGGTTAACTATTGCTGCAGCTCTTCAAGGTCAAACTGCTACTCAGATTTTAAAGAACATAAGAGGTAATCAAGGCAATAAAAAAAGAAACAATTGTTATTGCTGTGGTGAAGTAGGACATTTCAGCCACAGCTGTCCCACTGAAAATTTGTCTCAAAATTTCAGACAGGAAAAAATTTGTGTGGACACTTCTAAACCCAATTTAAATACTCCTCGCACCGTCTGTCCGCGGTGTGAGAAGGGATTTCATTGGCAAAAGGCTTGTCAGTCTAAATTCCACAAGAATGGGACAGTTCTATTGCCTCGAAGTCAACGTAAATTGAGTAATCAGCCTGCACAGGGTCAGAAGCAGGGAAATGGGAGGCAGGCACAGTCCCAGGTCCCCAAAATAAGAAGACATGTATGAATATCAGCTCTAAAGTATACAAAACTAAATTGATGGCTGCTACTTTAAGCACTGAGTTAAAGCAAAATAGGTATAAATGTTATAATTGTGGCAAATTGGGACATATGTGGAAAGATTGTAAGAAAGAAAATACCCAAAAATCTGGTAAACAAGTTATGGGTTATCTAAAGGCCTGCCACAACATAAGGACTTTGAAACATTCTGCCCACCTGGCAGGGCTTGAAACCTTTGCTATCCAAAAGCGAATGAATACTAAATGTTTTAATTCTGATAAACTCAAATACCTTCAAAAGCAATGCCAAGCATCTCTTTTAGCTAGAAAATATGGCAATGATATTGCTAAGGATCACTGCCCTAAAATGTGTCCTAAATGTCACAGAGCCATACATTGGGCAAAAGTATGTAAATGTAAATCTAAAATTGATTGTGATGGCCAGCGCCTGTGGTCAGGAAACTCCTGGCGGGGCTAATCCCGGTGCCTGAACAATCAGAGGTTTGCAAAGCACCAACATCCAATCCAAGCTATGCCTATAGAAGAGTAACAGACTTAAAACCTGATACTGATAATTAAAAGTTGGTATCTTCCTTGGCAATGAATTATATTACCTATTGTTCATACCCCAACTGGATGCTTGTGACAACAAGGGCCTTTAGAGTGGCTACATCTTCTTCCATGAATAAAAAGTTATTACTTCTTATTGTGCTTTGTTCTCCATTTTAATTATAAAAAGATTTCGTAGCAATAAACAGCTTTTTTGGTAAGGATGTAAATAATAATTTTCCCTCATAGCTTTAAACAGCTTACTTATTTAATATCCAAGGATGAAATAAGACAAATAGCACTATTAGCCCTTGCGGGTATAGGAGATTAAACTAAATTGGGCCCATAGAAGAATACTTAACCTCTTGTACTTCATAAACAATATCTATGCAAAATTAACACCTTTTTTTTAACTCTGTTAAATTTTTATCTTGAATTTTCAAATTTTACAAATATAACTCTCAAGGTATTATTTGAGGCATTGCTTTAAAAGTGTAACATTTACCCCAATATGAACTGGTATAAAAGTAACATCTAATTCACTGTTAAAATTTTTCCAGGTATGAGATGCACCATGTACTTTTATCAATGTGTTCTTGATGAAAAGGGTTGTAGAGGAAAGTTCTTGGATAAAAGAAAAAGGGCATGGCTTGTAAAATATTCTGTCCTATAGGAGAATGGCTATGTTAGATTGCAGCACTGGAGAGAACAAAATATTGACAGGATAAAGTTTGTTGAAGAAGGGATAGGATAGCCATGAAGGTTGTGCAAGGAATACATCCTGTATGATTTATATTCAATATAATTAATCATATTCTCTACACACTGTTTGCAGCATTTTCTAGAATATTCATCCTTGATGCATGGAATCTGATCATCTGTTATAGCAACAAAGTTTTAAAATCACATGGTATTATAACATCTTCTCTTAAATATTTTTATCTACCTAATGATTAAATTTTTCTAGTTAGCTCCAGCGAATTCCAGACCTGACTTTGCTGAGGTGTCTCAGAATATGAGAAGATCCTATATTGAGGTATCAAGGTGATATTTATATTTTCTGCCTTATAGTATGTTCATATTGCTTAATATTGATAAAAGTTGCGTATTTATTTTATAGGTACTTAAGTGATCACTTAATGCCAATAATTAAACCTAATTTATATTGTGTTATATAAAGAGATCTTATTTTAACTAGATATTATAAGCCTTGGCATCTAAATAATTCAGAAATTTCATTTCATAGATGCAATAACTGAGTAGGCTTTTGGATTGTATTAAAGATGCTGTCAGATGCCAAGTAGAGCAAAATTTTATCATATCAAAATACTATTACAGAAAAAATTTTTTCACAGAAGTTTAATTCAAATTTCTGTATTTCCAAAAGTTCTAGGACAGGGAATGCTTCACAACAATGTAAAGAAGGCCAAAAAGCAAAAAAAAAAAAGGCAAATTTTCATAGTTTTGTAAATATGTCCAGGTTGTTAACTGCATATCTTTTAAGCTAATTTATATTGCTAGAATAATTGAATTAGGATCTTCAGTAATGACCAAATTTTTCTTGCACGGTTTCTATTCAGACTGAATTATCGTTGTAGAGTTTTTATTTACTAAATATTAATGAGTATTGCTATCACCAAGCTTGGTTTGGAAAGACTCCTTAATAAATCTTAAATTTATCTGACATGATCTCTCATGCACGTTATAACATTTTGGAGGCCTCAGTCAGAGGATAGTGGCCATCCTGTGTTTTAGAGCCTGGTTCGGTAGTCTGGGGAGGCCACCGTGATGATTAACACGGCCCCACTGCCAGTCCTGGCTTCCTGGCTCACAGGATCTACACTGACCTCTGCCAATAAACAGGTATCTCATCATCCAAATTTGCTTGTTTTGAGTACTCATCTGGGACTCAAGAGGGTTGGATATAATATGACTTCTTGAGTCAGGGTCCATATAAGACATCCTTATGGCCCATTAGATTTTTAAAATTGAGTGAGTGTGGTGGCCACCTATGTCTGTCTTTCTGTACGTCTTTTGTCAAAATTGGTTGAAATTTTATTTATGGTCCTCTATAGTATGTAAAAAGGTGTGTGTGTGTGTGTGTGTGTGTGTGTGTTTGCTGTTTTGTTTGTGTTTACCGGTTAGGAAATGCTATACTTTTATTTGATTTTTGAAGTTTTTGTTACAGAAATATTATTTGAAAAAGCAGATGTACATGACTGAGATATTCCCTTGTCATCTTGGTAAGATCTTAATCATAATCCATTTTGTATTTTCCTCTATTTATACTTGTAAACCATCTGAACAACCATGGCAAACTCATGTTGCTACAAAACCAGTCATCTTCTGACGTTTGAGCTCCATGATTCGAGCCACTCGCAGAGAACTGTGCATCCTTCTACTCAATAATATAAAAAGGGGAGATGCTGGGGTCCATGCAGTAGGTGTGGATGACACAAAGGTGTGAAGAAAACAGCTCCCCTGTGTGGCAAGGCCTGGTGAAAATCTCTCTGACCACCTTAGAAGAGGGCCTCCTTAACGTGCCACAGTGGGAACACTTGGGAGAAGACGTAAAGAGAGCCAATAACCAACGGCCTCTTCCCCTGGGGACAGGATAGCTCAATTGCTGATCTTACCCCGCTGCCATAGTTTATTTCCAGTTTAAAAGCCTTCAGAATGTCCCGCTTGGTTTTTGATCATGGTAATAAAAGCACCATGGAGTTTTATCTTTCTTGTTAACAATGCTGGTTAGGTAGGGATTCACTTAACTTGTGGAACAGATTGCTCTTTTTCAGAAAATTGGAATACAACCGAGCACCCGCTGGCTGTAGTGATGTGCGTGCCCACCTATTTTTCCAGACCAATGGCGGTTAAAGAAGACCTGTCAGTCCTCCTGTGACCAGAGCACGACTTCGGGGTTACCGCTGCCACTGTGACAGCAATAGCTACAGCTGCCGCTACTGACGCCATGGCCTTTGTGGCCCTAGTGACTGCTGTATTGGCGACTATGACTACGCAGCCCTCTGTGGTTCTTCAGACACAGGAGCAGTTTAACCAACATGTTTGGACTGGCTTGCTAATTATGAACTTATGAGTGAACTTGATCTAAGAACAGGTGGACATGTTATCTGAGGAACTCTCAGTTTCCAACTTGCAGCTAATTTATGGAGAAACTTTTTGGTTTATTTGTATGGGACTTGGAATGTTCTGTTTGATAATTTATACACTGTCCGCTTGGGAAAAAATTGTAAGCCTGAATGCCACCCGAGCCGAGGTGGTGACCCTTCAAGATTTTACCGATTGGATTTGGAATACCTTTTCCTATTTTAAAGAATGGGTTGGAGTAGGAATGTTTGCAATATTTTGCCTTGGAGGCATAGTCTTGGCTCTGTTCTTGGTCTGTAGGATTCGGCGAAGTGTCAGGCGGGACAAGGTCGCCATCGTTCGAGCCTTGGCAGCTATGGAGGCAGGCGCTTCCCCCCAGGTCTGGATCAGTTTGCTCAGAGGAGAATGATGAGACCCTACCTGATGCCCTTGCACTCGGAGGCTTTTGAGCCATTGCACCCGATAGGGATCAGTAGTCTCAAGTCCCTCAATTCTGGTTCTCACCTATGCAGTAGCCAGGGCTGGTAGTCAAAGACGGGCAACCTCTGACCCAGTCAGGTACCAACCTAAGACAGGAGTTAGGCCTTGTCATCTGCCTAAGCTTCCCATGACGGGTAAGGACCTGACGAGAGGTCGGATGACCTAAGACAGGCACAGTCACTGAGCCATACCTTTACTGTGTCATAGAAAAAATAAAAGGGGGAATTGCAGAGCGCAGTCAGCCGCCATTACAAGATGGCGACAGGCACAGAGTAAACAACTCTGCCCTGACGTAGCTTCCTGCCCTAGTTTGCCCGGCAACAGCAGCGACCTATCCCAATCTGACAAGTAAGCATTCGCTGTCCTATCACGACCGGTCACTGAGCCACAGACACGCCTTTCATAGAGATGTATATAAGCCATCCGCTTTGCTCTCCCGGCGCCCCTCACCGCCATCTTACCCTCAACCAAGCAGCGCTCCAATAAAGTGTGATCAGAGAAGAACTTCGGTGTCTGCGTTTTATTCCCTGCTGGCCAGGGGCGCGCTACAGGCACTGTGTGGGGCTCCCATGTTGAACCACTACTTCAACTATTAAGCATGAGAGCTGGAATTGAGGGCAGACCAGGCTGAGCAGGACTACAACACCTGTTGGTCTCATTCATGTGAGCTGAATCAGGGGAAAGTCAGGCTAGGCTGACTGTTCCTAATGGTCCATGAACAAGCAAAATTGATGTGGATTGGCTAGGCTTTGCCAAAGCATCAGCTGGCAAATGTTGATGCTGTCAAGTTGAACTGCAGAACCACCTGGAGAGTGCAAGACCCAGGAGCAAGAGGGGCCCAGTAGGAAAATAGTGGGCACATCCCTTTTGGGTTGCCACTCCAACTGGAGAGAATGAGAACCAGGACTGGGACAGGCATGGCTATACAGAACAGCAACCTCTGGCAGGTATGCTGGATGGTGAGGCTGGTTGGTGGAACTAGGCTTCAATGTCCATTGACATACATGAGAGCTGAATGGGATGTGGGACAGACTGGACTGGTCTGCAGTACATATTGGCAAGCACAGGAACCAGAGCAGGGGCTGCCTGGTAGAGGTTATTAAGTGTCACCCCAACTAGGCTTCAGCTCCCACTAGTTTACATGGTCAAGTGTGTGGTATGCAGGACCGTGCTGGGCTATAACACCCATTGGGTTTACATAGAGGAGTGGGCAAGAGAGAAAACTAACCCACCAATTGCAATCACCACTGTGCTTGTAAGCTGATTGGGGTGACAGACTGTGCCGGACCCAATATTGGCAAGCACAGAGTCAGGTCTGGGATTGCTCCGGCCAGCAGAGCCAGTAACATGAACATGGAGAGGGTCTGGGGATGAAGCACCAACAGGAGACCAGCGATGGTAGAAGTCTGTCTGAAGCCTCCCTTTATTACTCCTTTTATACTCTTTCTCCCAAGCCTTTTAACCAAACAATAGGATGCCAATGAGTCTGATTACACCAGGTGCTTTTAGGCGCAAGCCCATTTCTTGTTACTGCTCATCTTAACGGGTGCTTATTAACTCCTTAGCCCACAACATGGGATCACCTCAGATGAGGTTTCTTTGGGGATCCCCCAACTAAACCTCTGGATTCAGAGCTTTAATCAGGAGGAAAACTACAGTCCATGGTCTAACTGTGGAGTGTTTGTGTCAGAGCTGGACCTCCTCAGCAGCTTAGATGAAACAGTGCACAACATGGCCTGTTGCACATGGAAGATATAGCAATACATTAGAACCTACAGAAGACACCTGGTAAAAAAACAGAGGTCAGAACAAATTGATCAACTACTCCATCCAAGTGCTGGCAGTGAAAATGTAGGCAAACTGAGACTCCAAGGTAGACTATGTCAGCTAGTGGATTCTGGAGAGACTTCATCCTGCTTGGAGTGGCGAGCTCAGCAGCAATACAGAACTGTTGAACTCTCAAAAGCACTTGATCAATGCCCTTGGAGCAGGCACCAAACTGGGAACCAAGGGATGGTTGGGAGGATGGGTGTGGCTTTTCCTCATCTCTCCCCTTTCCCAAGAAAGAGAAAGGAAAAATAAGAATGTGAAAAAACTGGTCCGGGGCCCACCCACCACCCCGCCGTCATTGGGCAGTGAATGGGATTAGGGAGGGGCGCAACCTTGGGCCTGTGGGTTTAAACTTCCAGCAGCTTCCTGGCTGCTGGTGGGCCTCAGGATGGGGTGTCTTGCTCAGATCCGGACTCCAGCCACCATGTGCACGTGGTGAGCTGTCCTCAGGCAGCCAGTGCTCCAGGCTCTGCCTGCTGGCCGCCCAGTCGGGGAGCTCTGGGGCTTTGGCTCTTTGAA
Source organism: Ochotona princeps (assembly GCF_030435755.1). Classification (NCBI taxonomy): domain Eukaryota; kingdom Metazoa; phylum Chordata; class Mammalia; order Lagomorpha; family Ochotonidae; genus Ochotona; species Ochotona princeps. The sequence continues at coordinate 114,963,509 of NC_080832.1, forward strand.
TCGCTGCTTAGGTAGCTCCAGGTTGATCCCACTGTGCTTCTGGGATGTGATTCAATCCTAAAGATTCCCAATGGCAGTAACTCTTCCTTTGAAGAACTTGTAATCACTGAACAATGCTGAGCACCGAACACCAGTTCATGCAAAAGCTAAGGGTTGGGGCTTGTCCAGCAGGGTATCCTATTACCTGACATGATGATGGGTCAGGAGACGGGTCACATTAGGCAGGGCCATAACATTAACCAGCACTCAAGAACCATATCTGGGGGCAGATTCTGTGGGGGATGTGTGGGCCACACCCTGTAGAAGGTCTAGCCCCACTGGTTAGCTCAAGAGTTTGGGTACTGATGGACTAAGCGAGGTGTGACCAAGGAGTCTGCCATCAATCACAGGCAAAGGGACCTGCAACAGTCTGGACTGGTCAAAGCAGCAGCACTCAAATGTGCATCCTGAATAGGGTATGGGGTGGGCCAGGCTGCAAAGTTCACCAGCTCATACACAGCCAAATAGAAGGCCAGACTATGCCGGGCACTGGCCTAAAACCCATTCGCATGTATGAGAACTGGGTCTGGGAGGGGATCAAGTGGAAGAACTTGGGAAACTCCCCTGGCAAGTCATAGCTCCTGCTGGTGAATATTTGGTCCAGACCTGGGGGTCGGACAAGCTGAGCAAAGTAGCTCCAACAGTTGGCTAATGTGTAAATTGGTAATGGAACAGGATGTACTGGGCAGGACTGAGCAAACCTTAACCTACAAGTGGAACTAGAAACCAGCATGGAGCACAGGTCATGCCGAGCTAGGCTCTTGCACCTACTGGTCTACATGAGTCAAGGACGCTAACCCACAATGTCTAAGGCAGAGGCCAGGACAAGTGAGGGACTGAGCCAAAGCTGAGTCAGAGCAACCACTGGCATGCACGTGATCTATGGCTGGGAGCAGGCCTGGTTGGGGAGCTAAGGGGACACTCTGGTTGGGTTGAGGTTCCCACCAAGGAGCATGTGTGCTGGAATGGGGGCTGCGTTCTAACCCAGAAACAGTCGTAGTCTCCCTTGGCACAAGTGCGGACTGGGACTGGATGCACCAAGCCAGGCCAGACCCCAACACCGTCTGGTGTCCTGGAGGACCAGGGTAGATGTGGGATGGACTAGGCTAGGTCTCAACTCCTACTGAGCCATATCATATGTGAGCCATATGTGGGTATGGATGAGCCATGGCTGGGCTGAAACATCCAACAACAAGAACCAGAATGGGTTGAAAGCCAGCAGGAAAAGCCACTGTTCCTGCTAGAACAGGAGGTGAACTGACCAGGGCTGGCTCATGGACCCACTGGCATGCGCAAAATCTGGCACGGGGAGGGGTTCTGACGAAGGAGCCTGGGCAACTCCTCTGGCAGGACACAGTCCCTGCAGGTAAGTGCAAGAAGCATAAGAAACAGCCCAGAATAGGCCATGGAAAGTTTCCCACTGGCATACATTTGGCATGGGTCAGGGGCAGACCAGGCTGAATCAGTTTACGTCATCCACTGGCAAATCCAAACACCAGAACAGAGTGTGGGTCGAGCCAGGTTCGGTTGCGACAAAAACCAGTGCACAATATGGAATGCCAGGGTGAGGTTGCCTGTACTGGATGTGACTGCAGCACCCAACCAGCACGCATGAGATCCAGGAAGGGAGGGGCAGAGCCGGCAGGGGATTAAGGAGCTGGTCCCCTCGCCGGACAGCTACTCCCACTGGAGAGCGTGAGTTGGAATGGGGACAGACCAGACTAAGCAGGGCTACAACACCTGTGCGCCTCATGTGGACTAGATCAGGGAAAAGCCAGGCTGGGCAGATTATTCCTACTGGTATAAGCATAAATTAGAGTGGGTGAGCATTGTTTGGGCTTAGCCGCAGCATCAGCTGGCAGAAGCTGGCACTGGGGGCTAATTGTGTCAAGTCAAACCACAGAACTACCTCAGAGTGCATGGGAGGGAAATAGTGGGCTCCTCCCTCTTGGGTTACTATCCCGTGGGAGAGCATGAAAACTAGGACGGGAGCTGGGGTGGCTAGACAGAGAGGCACTCAACAACATCCGTGAGGGCTGGATAGTTGAGCTGGTTAGATGGAACTAAGCTTTAATACCCATTGACATGTACGAAAGCCAAATGGGACGTGGGACAGACTGGACTAGTCTGCCACACATACTGGCAAACCAGGGTAGGCTGCAGCTCCCACTGGTTTATGTGAGAGCCAAGTATGTGCTGGGCAGAACCAGGCTGGACTGCAACACCCATTGGTTCCAGTGCAAGTCGGGGCTGAAAACAGAACCAACCCAGCAATTGCAACCACCAGCTGATCATGGTGATGGACTGTGCCGGGCCCTGTGCTTGCTAGAACATACAAGAATCTGGCCTGGGAATACCTCAGAGTTTCTTTGGGGATCTCCCCAATCGAAATGGCAGACTCAGAACCCTAGCCAAGAAAAGACAGAAGAAAGAACAAGTCAATCAACCACCTCAGCTATATGTTGGCAGCGAAACACGGGGCAAATGGAGACTCTATGATGGACTATGTCAATCAGTGGATTCTTCAACGACCTCATCATGCTTGGAGTGGCAAGACTGGCAGTGATTCATAACTGGTGAACTATCAAAACCACTTGAGCAAGAACCTAGGAGCATGCCCCACATCCGGGACTTGAGGTGGTGGGAAACTGGGTGGGGCTTCTTCCTCAATATCCCCCTTTACCTCAGACACATGAAGGAAACAATATGGAAATAATGATCTTACCCACTTCCCTATAGCCCTTGAACCTTTTTACCGCAATTAACTATGTAAAGATTGTCAAAAATATAATAAAAAATAAAAATTTAAAAATTTAAAAAAGAAAAAAGAGAAAACTGGTCTTGCCCACTTTCTAGCCCTTAACCCTAATCAACTATGTAAAGACATAAAAAATAAATTTTAATAAAAATAATGAAATGAATGACTTCACAGGGACAAGAGGCCAATTCTGGTTCATGGCTTTGGATTTTCAAACAGCACGTTCACAAGGGCCCACTCTGTTCCGCAGGAGCAGCTCCCATGTCCCACTCTCCTCGTGAATCTGCCAAGACTCAATCATGGGGCGTTGTTTGGGCTTAGCCGCAGCACACACTCACAGTCTGCCTGTATGAAGACACTTCACAATGGCCTCACTTACAACACAATGCTTTGATTAACTTTCAACCACCATTGTACATTAATGCGAACATTTGGGGGACTGAATGTCTGCCTTTGGAAGCACAAATTTTGAAACTATGGCAGCCACTCACTCTAACTGCTCACAAGGTCAGAATCAATACTATGATTTATTCTCCCACTCCCAATCATACCTTCTCATCTTCAGCCAGAATGACAATACTTCAGAGATCATTTTTCACTTTTTATTTGGTATGAAGACAGAGCTCTCTCACCCACTGGTTCACTCTCCACGTGCATAATGCAACAGCAGCACCTGAACAAGGCTGAAGACTGGGACTGGGAACTCAGTCCAGGTCTCGCACATGGGAAACAGGAACCAATTTAAGCCATTGTGCTTTAATTGCATCCAGCCTGAGTCTTTTCCCAGGAAATACAGCTCAGACAACTCTGCAAAGCAGCAACATTTATTGAGGAGGCAGGTAAACACACAAACTGGCAAAGGTCAGCTGTGCTCTCCTTCAGAAAGTGACCCAGGAAGCGGTTTACAAGGGTCTTTATAGAATAGGTGAGTTCGGAGACATGGGAATCAGGGTAGTTAAGCAGCCAAGGGAACCAGGATGTGGAAAAACATACAATATCTGTTCCTCGACACAAGGGCACTGACAGGGTGTGTTGAAACTTAGACTTTGGCCCAAAAAGCAGGAAGCAAGCAAAACATTTTATACAGAAGCATAAACAGCAGGTTAACAAACGTGTGCAGGCATGAGCCAAAGTGACACCATTATGTGACCGGATTCCACACTTTAACAGGCATCAGTCTGAGTGGGAACTGCTAGAAATTAAGAAAGAAATCAAGGTCCACCAAGAATGTGAAAAATGTTCTCAACCTCACTGGGATATCAGCCTGAACAAGGAAATATGGCTTGGGGAAATGAACCTAATAATATGATATGATGTGTGGAATTTCATCAATTAGGAAAACAAGGTCTCATGCTAAGCTTGATACAAGTGGCCACTGGTCAGTAATGATCACTGTATATTCAAGACCAGATCTGACAATGTGATATAGACAAGCAGACCTCCTGAAAAGACCTAAGATAAAGTACTTTTTTTATTCTACAGAAAATTTATATGATGTTTTATGTATATATAATCCCAAAGTACTTTTTTTATTCTACAGAAAATTTATATGATGTTTTATGTATATATAATCCCGAAGTAAAATGTTCTGCTCCTGAGTATCTGGAATGTCTAAGATTTACTATTCCAGCAACACTATGACAAAATTGCCTTCTTGCTGTTAATCCTCTTCATGCTTCATCATCAATAGAACAAATTCCATGGATTCACATCTCAGCTGAAACACTTCCACGTTGTGAATTTGCAGGAAGCTAGAATCACAAGTGGAATCAGGATCCAAACCCTGAACCACGTGCCCTCTTCTGATCAGAGCTCTTCATGTCATGAAGCAATCACATCTCCATGCTTAAGAAATCAAAGTCCTTCACACTCCTGCTGCTTTGGGTTGGCTATGGTGATCCTGTCATTGTAACAGTGGGATTTGGAAGTACTAGGAGGTGATGCCTTTGACCATCATCATGATCAAACTTTCAGCACTAGAACTTGCGATTGAAAACTCCCTTCCTTTTCATCTGAGCACTATTCACTGCCTATTCTGATAACAGTTCTCTTCTTCCCTCAGTTACACTGTTGACACAAAGGAGGAATCCAAACCTTCATCCTTAGATCCCTGAATTAACACACCAACATGTGCTCATGGGTCATAGGAATATACTAAGGAGTAGAAAAGCAGCCGGTTCTAATCCAGGCAGCCCTGCTTCCCATCTAGCTTCCCATCCATCACTCTGCTTGTGGTCTGGGAAATCACTCAAGGACAGCCCAAAACCTTGGGACCCTGTACCCGTGTGGGAAACCAGGAAGAGGCTCCTGGCTCCAGGCTTAGAATGGCCTCAGCTCCAACCATTGCAGCCACTTGGGGAGTAAATCAGCAGATTTTCCTTTCTGTCTCCCTTCCTCTGTATATCTGACTTTGCAATAAAAATAAATCTTAAGAAAAAATTAATATCTCAGCTCCCTTCATATCCAAAGTAAATCTTAAACCTATTAAATATGTGGACTACTTTTCATACCAAAAATAAGTGTTTCATATTGTAAGATGGCCTATCCTAAACCAGTTCAAACAAGAGTCAACATTCATCTTCCTCTGTCTGACACACCAACCCTCACAGCCACAGGAGCACAAAGTCCCAGGACCATCAGGGATTCATCTGAAGGTCTTTAGTCACAGGAAGCCTGAAGCCCCAGGAGGGTCACACTGAGGAGTCAGAACAGAAAGGACCCGATGGGGGACAGGGAAGTAATGGAGACTCAGCCCCTGGGGGAGCACCCTCAGCACCAGAGCCTGAGCTGAGATGCTCCCCTCGGGGCCTCACAGTCTCCTCCAAAGAAGGAGAATTGCTCAGGGCCCCAGGGAGCCCCTCAGACCCACCCAACGGAGAGCAGATGCTCAGGGTCACATCTCCTGAATTAAGGCAGAAGTATGGGTAGAGGGGTCCAGAGAACAAAGCTGGGGGGAAGGAGAACATGTGGGACCCATCTGCCATGTTATAGAAGGAGATATCACCCTCACTGTAGTCCAGGAAGACCCCAACCCTGCAGGGATCCTGTCTAAGGAACAGAGAGCTTAATTCATCAGAATAGGCATAATATCCAAAGTGACCACGCTCCAAAACCCAAAATCTCTTCTGTGGTGGTCCGCTAATACCGACTGACTGTGTGTCATGCTTCTGATAAACCCCCAGAGCCCACAGGCTTCTCATGTCATCCTTGATCTCCACCTCCCAGTAACATCTTCCTGATGTGATGCCCTTAAGGCCCAACACACTGGAGTGCTTCAAATCACCAAACTTTTTGTCCCTCCAGGTCACAGAGGTCCTTTCAGGAGAAACAAGAAGGTTGTCATTGGCAGAGCCTGGATCCAGAGTGACAGACCCTGCAGAGAGAATTCTCAATCAGGCAAGGCATTCCCAGCCCCAAAACCAGGAGGAGGAACCACAATGCTCTGAGAGTCAGATGTGTACCAGAGACCTAAGAAGCAGACCAAGCTTTCTTCCACATACTCTCCATCCCACCACTGCTGATGCTGCCAGCATCCACATCACCACAGACAACTGAAGGAGAAGCCAGGGCCATGGGCACCACAGGAGGAGCACCCAGGAAAAACATGAAGGAACTCACAGGCCTGGAACTCTTCTTTCCGCCAATCTATAAGAGACATTTATATCATGGTCTGCACAGACTGTACATGTCAGATCAGCACCTGCTCCTCTCAAACAATGATGTGAGGAGTGAAGGAGAAAGGTGCTCGGATACATTCACTTCATGAAAAGCTTTTTACACACTCACACATACACACACACTCACACACAGCATGCAGCAGCCTTCCTGTAAAGGCCAAACATAAAGCTAACATCCAGAATTGAGAAACTGAACTCTCACCTCAACATGAAAGCCATTATAGAAATTTCACTATCAACAGGTGCTAACCAATTTCCTAGCCACAAAAACATCCTGAAAGCTAGATTTCCCTTGAATAAATTGGGGATATTAAAATTCCAAGCCCTTCATTCACTTGCAGAGCACTGTTTAAGCTGAACTTCCAGGTTGCTTCTAACACATTATGGTGTTCTGTGCCTCAACTGGTGTCATATGCCTTGTTAAAGCTATAAGCCAGTTTAGACTATCTTAAAATCTGCCAAGTTCAGTAAAAATTATGCTTCAACACAATAAACTGCTAAATACTAAAATGAAAATAGACATGAGATAGCTAAATGGTATCCTATAGCCATTTAAAGGTAGATAGATGCCAGTTGTATACAAACCATAATTGAAATGTTAATGAAGTAATCACAGGATGTGGTTAAGAACCTGCATTTTCTAACATATCAATCACTCAATACAATGTCAATTAACCCCAAAAAGTGGAAAACTGTTGTTGATGTTATGTTGTGACTTTTAATTGGTCAGAATGATATTCTGCCAGCTATGCCTTCAGACCAGAGTTGGTCTCCCCAAGAAACTGCTGAATTGAGCTGGACAATAAGATACTGGACTCTCTGCATGTCACATGCTTGCAATGAAAGAAACAAGACTGGATTTGAACTGTAATACTGCAATAAGGTGGAGCAATCCACCATGGGGGGAGGGTGCGGGGAGGGCATTAGGGAACATCAGAGCCTATGAAACGATGTAATAAAATGAAATGCAATAAAAAAAAATGCCAAAAAATAAATAAAACAATACACTTTAAAAAAAGAACTTGATGTTTTGAGAGTTTACAGGATTATCCTATGTGCCAAATCTAATCAAATGAATCCTGAAATCGTTATCGGTCTCTGTTGCTGAGAAAGCTAAACTGTGATAGAAACGGGGTCAGGAAGATGTAAGCAATGCTGGGTTTGCACACATAATACTGGGGCTTTGAGTCAAGCCAAGCAAGTCACCTCTAGAGGCTGGAAGAGGCAGGAGACACCAGAAAGGAGTGGAGACCTGCATGCAGTTATCCCACTGAGACCTGTTCAAACCTCTAACCTACAGAGCTTCAGTCAACAAATGTGTGTTGGATTAAGCCACCAAGACCAAGCTCATTTTTTGTGGCAGCAAATGGAAACCCTCTACAAGCATATGCAGTTGGATGTTACACAACATGTAGAAGGAGAGCGACCAGGAGAAGGTGTCTGGAGAGAACACAAGACAAAATGAGGACACAAAAGTTCCCATACACTGTGGCCGAAGACAGAGGGTTTGAGAGTTGTCCAGGGAATCAGTGGGCAAGGGAAGGTCTGAGAGAGAGAAAGAAAAACTCAACATAGAGCATCAATTTCTTTTTTTTTTTTTTTAATTGTATTTTTGTTGACATTCTTTACATAGTTAATTACGGTTAAAAAAAAAAAAAAAAGGTTCAGGGGGTATAGGGAAGTGGGTAATAGTATTATGTCCATATTGTTCCCATCATGTATCTGAGGTAAAGGGGGATATTGACGAAGAAGCCCCACCCAGTTTCCCACCCACCCCAAGTCCCGGATGTGGGGCAAGAGCATCAATTTCACACTCAAAGCCAAGTCATCCACACCATAAACTCCAAAGTCACGGAGCATAGTCACCAACGGTGACCATAAATGACCAGAACTGTCCTTCCCCTTATCCAGATGACAACAGGATAGCTGCTTAAAAACCAGCTAAGCCCCAATCTCCAGCATGAGCAACTGAAGGATAAAAGGAGAACACAGGAAGACTCTCCCATACTTCCCAAAGCCACTGCATCTCTTCCCCCCAGGCTCCTCCTTAGAGAGGAGAAGGGCAGCTACTGAACAAGCCAAAGGCTCCACTCACACTCAAAGACTAAGGAGTCTACAGTGAGACAGTATTATCTGCCCAGCCCAGGGGAAGGCAGGCTGTGAGGTAAGCACAGCAACAAGATTAGAGCTTTGGAGTAAAAAGTAAACTTGTCTTTCTGCTGGACAAGCCATGGGTAAGATTATAAATTGTACAAACACTCATATACATTTATTCAGAGAAATTAAGATTTTTATGATCGTTCATTTGCTTGATTGGAACAAAATCACATGTAATGTGGGGCCTGGGTCATGTGATCTCTGGAAGAAAAATAAATGTTTCATTTGCATTCATTATCAGCTGAATGGGAAATTCTGTGCCATGACTGTCACATCTGACTAAAATAAGAGGAAGAGAAGAAAGAAAAGGAGCATGAAATAGAATCAGGATTTACCTTTTAAAAGCACAAAATGTGAATTAGTGTTTGATAAACATCATAATACATTTCATTTAATTTTCAGAGCAAATTTTTTTAAAAGATTTATTTTATTTTATTACAAAGTCAGATATACAGAGAGGAGGAGAGACAGAGAGGAAGATCGTCCGTCCGATGATTCACTCCCCAAGTGAGCCACAACGGCCGGTGCTGCGCCGATCCGAAGCCGGGAACCAGGAACCTCTTCCAGGTCTCCCACGTGGGTGCAGGGTCCCAAAGCTTTGGGCCGTCCTCGACTGCTTTCCCAGGCCACAAGCAGGGAGCTGGATGGGAAGTGGAGCTGCTGGGATTAGAACCGGCACCCATATGGGATCCTGGGGTGTTCAAGGCGAGGACTTTAGCCGCTAGGCCACGCCGCCGGGCCTTCATAGCAAATTTTCACCAGGAACTCAGGAGGTGGAAACAGCCATAGAACTGCCTGTCCCGCTGATATGTTTCATCTGACTGTGAGCAAAAGCAGAGCGGCAGAGCCCAAGAAGTCAGGTGCAGGAACAGGGTGGATTTCATGGCTCACACCCCCACCAAAGACACATCAGGTGCCATTCTGTGTTCTGAGGCCAAGCCTGTGGTGAGTGGAAGGAACAGCAATGAAATGTGCATGTGCTAAGCCAGAAGAGAACTCACTTCTGCCTCAATGAGTCCCACTGGTCCCACTGGGAAAACAATTCCAACTCGGCATGCCATGGGTTCCATCTAAAATAGGTCCAGCTTGCCCCATAGACCTAATCACCTGCATGTTCTAACAATAAGAAGGAAGGAAAAGTCTGTGCAATGGCGACACTGACAACCCTGTGATCCAGGACAGGGGATGTCTCCGTAATCACAGGTACTGCTGAAACCAACAGCAGCATGGGATCACAATGGGTGGAGAGTGATGAGCCAGGAGCCAGGGCTAGAGAGACAATGGTGGAAGCACATCATGAGAGCCTGGGACTGAAACTCACTGGAAGGGGTGGTATGAGTGACGGCAAACTGAGCAGGACCAGTAAGTTCACTACACATCTATGAACAACACAGCTTAAAAGTGAGCTTGTGGCCTGGCACCATGGCCTAGTGGCTAAAGTCCTCGCCTTGAACATGCCAGGATCCCATATGGGTGCTGGTTTTAATCCCAGCGGCTCTGCTTTCCATCTAAATCCCTGCTTGTGGTCTGGGAAAGCAGTCGAGGATAGCCCAAAGCATTGGGACCCTGCACCCATGTGGGAGACCTGGAGGAGGCTCCTGCCTCCTGGCTTTGGATTTTAATAAAAATATTAAACATTTTACCTCTACCAGAACTGTCCTATAAGTGTTACTTAAAGATGTCCTACTGACAAAAAGGCAAAATCCAAGGCAAACATGAAGACAGCAAGATCGCAGCATAGGATAGACACAAATTTGGTAAGACAGAGAATCTTTAGTTAAGTACAATAAGTAGATTACAGGGAAAAATAGGGCTCAGGCAGTAAGCAGGGGGTACCTGTACACCCCCTGGACACAGGGAAGCTGCGACAACGGGACAGCAGTGTTGTAGTGGACCAAAAACCCATCAGCAGTCAGTGAGCAGCAATTCAGACCCCGGCAAACCAGGCTCTGGTGATCCAGGCTCTGGTGATCCATTTCCAGCACCAGCCAGCCATCCAGCAGTGGCCTCCACACAGATGTTGTGACTGCCAGGTGATAGCCTGGGTCCACGTGGGGAGCTAGGAAGACCAGTGCAGTCTGGGACCTGACAATCAAGCTGGGTGACTGGGATCAGCCACAGGCGGAGAGAATAAGAGACTCAGGGCGCCACCTTGCGTGGAGAAGTGGAACGCAGAGTTGATGGAGAGGCACAGAGGAGGCTTGTTTCTGGCTGATCACAGGGAACTAATCCAAGGGGGGAGGGTAGCACCAGCTTCGCTCCCTGCGGGGTCGGTGTGGTCCCTGAGCTGAAAACCAGCAGCAGCATTTCTCCAGCAGCGTCCCGCCTGGCACCATCTCGGGCAGCAGGGCAGCAAGTGAAGGACCCCAAGTGAAGGTCCAGAGTGGGTTTGTTACTAGCTAATTGCACTGAGCTGAGCCCACAGCAACAGCCTTGCAGCCTGTAGGGTCTGTGTGGTCCCTGGAGCTGACTGCCAACAGCCCCTGATCTTTGCTGGTGCCCCCGTGGGCACCATCTTGGACACTGAGGCAAGTGCTCCAAACATTGATAAACTGCAAGAAGAGGAGTGGCAAACTACACATGCGCTACTTCAGCAGCTCTCAGATAACAGCATCACAGGACCAGACACTGTTACACTGAAGGGAGGACAGCTGAGCTGCCCAAGAAATGGCCTGGGAACAAAATCACCACCATCTTACAGCACTGCACGGCTCCACAGAAAAAACAGCCCGACAAGGCACACCACCAACTCCACCCAAAATAACCCCAGGAGGTACTCAGACTTATCGGCCAGCAGGGGGCGACAAGCTCAGTGCTGCCTACAAAACCAGTGCTGCGGACAAAGCAATTATTCAGGACAGCTGTGTTTCCCAAATCCAGGGCACTGATTGAACATAAAAAATCAACTTGTAGACCTGTAGGTAATACACCTTAGAGATGATTTCAAGATGTTCTCTTGACAGAGAAAAGGAAAAGCACCCAACAAAACCAAAGACAAATGCAAAGTCATCCCAAGAAAATAACAACAGAAGACTAAATCAATGAACAACCCATTGCTAAAATGACAGGAACAAATTACCACCATTCATATTAACCTGAATGTAAATGCATTAAACTCAGCAAACATTATACATTAGTAGACTGGATTTAAAAATGAAACCCATCTGGGCCCGGCGGCACCATGGCCTAGAGGCTAAAGTCCTCGCCTTGAAAGCCCCAGGATCCCATATGGGAGCCGGTTCTAATCCCGGTAGCTCCACTTCCCATCCAGCTCCCTGCTTGTGGCCTGGGAAAGCAGTCGAGGACAGCCCAAAGCTTTGGGACCCTGCACCCGCGTGGGAGACCCGGAAGAAGTTCCTGGTCCCGGCATCGGATTGGCGCGTACCGGCCCGTTGCGGCTCACTTGGGGAGTGAAACATCGGATGGAAGATCTTTCTCTCTGTCTCTCCTCCTCTCTGTATATCCAGCTTTCCAATAACAATAAAATCTTTAAAAAAAAATGAAACCCATCTATTTATTGCCCACAGGAGACACATTTCACCAGCAAAGATCAGCAGAAACTGTATCTCATGGATTTTGACTTTTTTGTTAGCTTCATCTCTTCAAAACACTTTCTTCTCATTAAATTCTTCAATAACTAATAGATCATACAATAGCATCATTTTCTTCAAGAAGGTTCTTGATTTTCTTTTTCATTTCTTTAGCAACATTAGTCACTCAGTAGCATGTTATTTAACTTCATGGTGTTAATTTCCTTTTTTTCTTTCTACTGTTGATTTTCTTTTGTGCTTTGTCATTTAAGGGGATGTAGAGTAACTGTATAATGGAGACTATTATATCTGGCAGCATGCTATTTAACTACATGGCATTGTAAATTTCTATTTTTTTCCTGTTGTTGATTTTGTATTGTGGCTTTTCATTTAAGGGGATGTATAGTAACTGTAAAATGGAGACTATCATATCCAGATGTGAGGATACAATGCAGTATGCATCTCTACTTCCAAAGATGAACTCCCAATGAAACTGTTTACTATATTTTGACAGTAGGATACTGGACTCTCTGCCATTGCTCATGCCTGCAATGATGGACATATGGCTGTGTATGAAGAACTATACAATAGTAAGGATTTAGGGGAACTTAGTGAGGGGAGAGGGAATTGGGGAGGGTATAAAGGATATCCCAGGGCCTATGAAACTGTATCATAAAATGATAACAATAAAAAGAAGCAAAATTTTTTAAAAGAATTGAATGATGAAGCAATTAATAATCTAAATAGACATATAACAAGGACCAAGATTGAATTCACAATTAAATCCCTACCAATAAAGAAAATCCCAAGAACAGATGGCTTCGTTACTGAATTCTACCAAATGTTTCACAAAGAACCAACACCAATTCTCCACAAGTTACTCCAAACAATAGAAAGGGAGGCAGTCCTTCCAAAGTCTTTCTATGAAGCCAGTATTACCTTAACACCAAAACCAGATAGAGACACAACAGAGAAAGAGAATTACAGTCCAATAACTCTGATGAACATAAATGCCAAAATCCTCAATAAAATACAACAGAATCCAACAGTACATCAGACAGATCACTCACTCAGACCAGGTGGGATTTATCACTGGTATGCAGGGATGGTTTAACATATGCAAATCAATCAATGTGATATACCACATCAGCAAATTAAAGAATAAGAATCATGGGATCATCTAAAAAGATACAAAAAAGGCTTGTGATAAAATATAACACTCCTCCATACTAAAAACCCCATGCAAAATAGGTATAGAAGGAACATTCTAGAACAGAATCAGTGCAATATCCAAAAAATATCACACTGAATGGGGAAAGAAAGGAAGCTTTTCCACTAAGAGCTACAACTAGACAAGGATGTCCACTTTCACTTTCACCATTGCTATTAAACATAGTATTGGAAATCCTGGCTAGAGCTAATAGGCAAAAAGAAACTAAAGGAACACAAATTGGAACTGAGGAATTAAAGCTATCTGCTCACAGATGACATGATTCTATACACAAGAGGACCAAAAGACTCAATTGAGAGACTATTGGAAATCATAAATAGTTTGGCAAGGTACAAGGATACAAAATCAATGAACATAAATCAATTGCCTTAGTATACACAAATAACTCCATGACAGAGAAAGAACTTGTAAGTAGAGTCTCCTATAAAACAGCAGAGAGAGGCCTGCGTGGTAGCCTGATTGCAAATGCTGTGATCCCATATGGGCACCAGTTCTAATTCAGGCTGATCCCTTTCCCATCCAACTCCCTACTTGTGGTCTGGGAGAGCAGTAAAACATCATCCAAAGCCTTGGGACCCTGGAACCCATGCGGGAGACCCAGAAGAAGCTCCTGGCTCCTGACTAAGGATCAGCTCAACTCCAGCCATTGAAGCAACTTGTGAATGGAACTTCAGTGAATGGAAAATCTTCTTTCTGTATATCTGACTTCCAAAAATAAATAAATAAATCTTAAAAAAAAATAGCAGAAAGGAAACTTAAATACATTGGAATTAACCTAACAAAAAAAAAACATGAAAGGCCTCTATGATGAAAATTGTGAAATATTGAAAAATGAAATAGAAGAAAACTTTAAAAGATGGAGAAATTTACCATGTTCCTTGATAGGCAGGATCAACATCATGTTACCAAGTTAACATGTTACAAAAAGTAACTTAGTGATTCAATGCAATCCCAATCAAAATCTCAACATTATTTTCAGAGCTGGAAAAGATGACAAAAATTCATCTGGAAACACAAGAGAACACAAACAGCCAAAGCTATCCTGAAGAAGAAAAATAAAGTGAGAAGAATCACAATTCCAGACCTCAAGATATAGTAACATAAAGGCAATGGTCATCAAAACCATCTGGCACCAGTACCAAACAGAACAGAAGAACAGAATCAAAATCCCAGAGCTGCGCCTACATATACGCAGTAAGCTAATCTTCAACAAGAGAACTGAACATAATCCAGGGGAAAAAAAGATTGGTCTCTTCACCAAGTGCTGTTGGGACAGTTGGATAGCAGCCTACAAAAGTAAGACGCAAGACTCCCATGTGTCACCTTATATAAAAATCATCTCTAAATGGATCAAGGACCTCAATCTGCACTGAGAAACCATCAAACTATTGGAGTTATGACAGGAAACACTCAGCAACATATAAACATTTGTAACAACTCCTCAGAAAAGTAACCAAATCATAGGTACTCAAAACCAAAATAAACAGTTGGGTCTACCTCAAACTAAGAAGCTTCTGCACAGCAAAGGAAATAATCAATAAAGTGAAGAAGCAACCAACAGAATGAGAGAAAACCTCTGCATACTACACAACTGATATGGGACTAATATCTAGGATTTACATGAAAGGAACTTCAGAAACTCAATGACAGCAAAACAAGCAACCCTATGAAGAAATGGGCAAGGGAAATTAGCAGGCATTTTTCAAAAGAACAACTACACACCCGGTGTGGTAGCCTAGTGACTAAAGTCCTCATCTTGCACCTGCCGGGATCCCAAATGGGCACCAGGTCATTTCCCAGTAGCCCCACTTCCCATTCAGCTCCCTGCTTGTAGCCTGGGAAAGCAGTCAAGGACGGCCAAAAGCCTTGGGAACCTGCACCTACATGGGAGATTCAGAAGATCTCCTGGTTCCTGGCCGCAGGTCAGTTTAGCTCCAGCCATTGTGGCCACTTGGGGAGTGACTCAGCAGTTGGAAGATCTTCTTCTCTATCTCTCCTACTCTCTGTATAGCTGACTTTCCAACAAAAAATAAATCAATCTTTAAACAAAAAGAATAAATTCAAATGGTTTATATTTGGTACAATGCTCAGGCTCCCTAGGTATCAGGAAAATACAAATAAAAATGACCTTGAGATTTCACCTAACCCCAGTGAGAATGGCCTACATTCAGAAATCTACATGCAACACCTGCCAGTGCTGCTGCTGTGAATGTGAAGAGAAAGGTATCCTACCTCACTGTTGATGGGAACATAGCTGGTACAGTCACTATGGAAGTCAGCATGGAGAGTGCTAAGAAAAATGAAAATTGATCTATCACGTGATGCAGCTATGCCACTTCTGGGAATATATCCAGAGGAAATGAAATCTGCATATGAGAAAGGGATCTGTAATCCTTTATTTACAGCAGCACAATCTACAATAGCAAAGCCATGGAAACAACCCAGATGCCCATCAAAAGAGGAGTGGATAAAAACACTGATACATCTACTCAATGGGATACTACACAGCCATTAAAAAGAATAACATTCAATCATTTGCAACAAAATGTTCTCAACTAAAGAATGCTAATGTTTAGTGAAATAAGCCAATCCTAAAATGGAGAAATATTGCATTTTTCTCTGATATGTGCCAACCTTTATGCAATATAAAAACCAATAGATGTATAGGTAAACATATATATACATGTATTCATCTAGAAGAACTGTATAGTAGACACAAGCATACCGAGAAGTTAACCTACAGTGCAGTATGCATCTCTACTCCTCAAATAAAAGATGGATTCCCAATGAAATTGTCAAATCTATCTTGACAGTAGGATACTGTACTCTCTACCATTGTCTATACCTACAATGTCGTGAGACACTGAAATAGCAGAGTGCTGGACTTGTGACTGTTGCTTCAGGACTATACAATTGTAATAATATAGGGGAAAACAGTGGGGGGGAGGGTGAATGGGAAATCCCTGAGCCTAGGGAACTGTATCATGGAAAAATGAAAATTTTTTAAAAAGAGCAAAGGAAAAGAAAAATGTTCCATTTTTTTAAATCAATACATTAATTGTCAAATAAGATAAATTTCTGTGCCCTGTCACATATAACAATAAGGAAGAGAAAGAGGAAAGAGAAGAAAATGAGGAGAAAATAGAACCAGGATTAATCTGTGAGAATAAAAAACATGTCTAGTACTACTTAATAAATATCAGTGTACAGGTGCTGGCACTGTGGCTTAACAACTAATCCTCCAGCTGTAGCATGATCATCCTATATGGGTATAAATTTGAGTCCCTGCAGGTTCACTTCCCATCCAGCACCCTGCCTCTGAAGGCAGCAGGGAGTGACTAAAATCCTTGGGCTCCTGCATCATGACAGAGAGCCCAAAGAAGCTCCTGGCTTCAGATTGGCTCAGCTCCAGCTGTTACAGTCATTTGGGGAACGAACCAGCAGATGAAAGATATCTCTCTCTCCCATTCTGTGTGTGTGTGTGTGTGTGTGTGTGTGTGGTGTCTTTGTCCATCTGTAACTCTGCTTTTCAAACAAAAATAATGCTAAAATATTTTTTAAAGATCAATGTACAATTCACTTCATTTTCACAAGACAAATGTAAGTTAGGAATTGTTTCAATGTCAAAAGTAGAGATCACAGATTTGTCCAACTATGAACTCACCACAGGAAAATCTTGTTTTTAACATAATGATGCTGTCTGTTCTTGCAATGGGTACAAGACCCTGAATGAATATGGATGTTAAAAGATAAACTCTGCAGTGAACAGCATATAGTGAAACAGAAAGAGACAGACAGACGGAAACATTATCAGCCTTTGTAAATAATATAGGTCCTGGAGACTGAGACTATAAGGCGAGCTTCGCATTCACCTGGTGTCCAGGTTTCCTGCCCCTCAGAGGAGCCCTGACTCAGCCCCAGCCTCTCTGTTGCTCATAGTCTGTGTCCCTGATCATGAACAAAAACACCGGAGCAAGGAAGGGCCTGTCACACAGGTCCAGGGAGGACAGGTCAGCGCCTGGTGCAGGATCTTCTGGATGACCCTGTTCATTGTCCCCCTGCCCAAGTCCCTTCCCTGACTGCTCCTGATAGGCAGACATGGTCTTACTATCAAGAAAAATGTAATTGTGTATTTACTTCAAACTTGCTTTTTAAGATCAGATTTAGGAGCTGGCATTTACTCCAGCTACTGAGATACTTACATCCACCTAATGGTACCTGGTTCAGTTCCCAGTGTCAGCTCTGACTCTAACTTCCTTCTGTTAAAGATCCTGGGAGGCAGCAATGATGGTTCACGTAATTGGATTTCTGCCATTCACATAGGATGCCTAGAATGCATTCCTTTTTTTTTTTTAAGATTTTTTTATTGCAAAGTCAGATATAAATAAAGAAGAGGAGAAACAGAGAAGATGATCTTCTGCCCGATGATTCACTCCCCAAGTGACCACAACAGCCGGTGCTGTGCCGATCTGAAGCCAGGAGCCAGGAACTTCCTCAAGGCCTACCATGCGGGTGCAGGTTTCCAAGGCTTTGGGCCGTCCTCGACTGCTTTCCCAGGCCACAAGCAGGGAGCTGGATGGGAAGGGGGACTGCAGGGATTAGAATCAGCACCCATGTGGGATCCCGATGCTTTCAAGGCAAGGATTTTAGCCACTAGGCCACGGCGCCGGGCACCTAGACTGAGTTTCAATCCTGGCTTTGTCCCCCACTCAAAATCACAAAAATTGAAGGAGTCAAACAGGGAATAAAGCACTTCCCTCTGTCCAATAAATAAAATTTCAGAGTGTTTCTGAATATACCACTCTCCCTCTGTTCCAAAAAAAAAATTACTTTTATATTAATTTCAGGTTTTTACCAATTTTGTCAAGGAGATGTCATGGAGACAATCATATTCCCAACCTACTCCCTGAGACCTCTGTTCCCTTCCTAGATTATAAAACCATGGCTGTGACCCTCAGCCCACATCAGTCCCTCTGAACCACCCAGAACCTCTGCATAGCATCACTCCCAGGTGCTTCTTTGCTGGCTAACTCATCTCCTCCTCGCCTCCCCACAGAACCTGTTCCTCCGGAGTGTTTTGTTTTTTTTTTACTACTCTTTCACAAGTAACTAATTTAAGTCTTCTAGCTTTATCTTTTTCCAATTTCCTATATTACCCATAAACAAAACTGAAGAAACGCATGAATCCTTAGACAAACAGAATTCTCCAAAAGTATGACAAAGTGATGCAAAAAATCATACGCTAAAATTTTGCTCTTGTTTTTTTTAAAAAGCACCTATTAGGGACAGGTACTTGCCTTCATAGCTCACAATAAAGTCACTGGGTAACAGACCACATTCCAAATCTGAGTGCTTGGGTTTGATGACCAGATCCAACTCCACCTCCCTTTTTGTCAGTGAACACCATGGGAAGCTCAAGTTAGAGATCAGCCGAATGGATCCCTGACACCCATATTGGAGACCAAGAATGAGTTGCACGTTCGTGGATTTGATCCCAGCACAGTCCAGAAACTACCCTGGCCACTGCAAACATTCAAGGAATGGAACATTAAATAAATAAGACTGTGTGTCCCTTCTCACTTTCTCTTCCTCTCAAACAAACATTATTTTCTTTCACAGGGTCCACTACTCAGCCTAATGATTAAGACACTCACTACTGCCATTGAAATGTTTGGTTCAATTTCCAACTCCAACAACTGTCTCCTACTTCTTTCAACTAAAGACACTCTTGAGAGGCAGCACTGAACAGGGGAGATGCTGACATCACATGGGAGACCTGAAGGAGTGCCCAACTAGCACCTTTGATCTGGCCACGCACTGGCTGTTGATGGTAGATGGGGAGAAAACTAGCCATGGAATCTCTCTCGTCTTTCTCTTCCTTGCCTCTCATTCTCACACTCCCTGTCTCCCTATGTAGCAATACTCAGAATGATGCAATAATTTCAGATGTTTCATACACACCAACTCAGAAATCCATCCACAAATATCCTGGACGGTTTCCAGGATTAAGAACATGTACTCAGAGTAACTCATTCCTCAGCAACCAAGGATGTGTAGAGGAAGACACGCAGCTTGGACAGTGGTCAGAGCACAAAACAAAGAGAGCAGCATCCCAGAGGACCAGGAAGACATGGGAAAACAAATGTGGTACTTACAGTGTAGGTATTTGGGGATAAGAAGGTCATAGAACTAACAACCCT
Source organism: Ochotona princeps (assembly GCF_030435755.1). NCBI lineage: Eukaryota > Metazoa > Chordata > Mammalia > Lagomorpha > Ochotonidae > Ochotona > Ochotona princeps. The sequence continues at coordinate 114,983,101 of NC_080832.1, forward strand.
CTTAGTGAGATCTGAGATCAAAACAGCTGGGTGTGGTTTCCAGCATCTTCAGAGACCTGCAATTCTTGATCTGAATAGCTGTCACCCTGCTACTCTCTCCCCATGGTCACCACCCCAGTGAGAAATACCAGCTGAACAAGGTCCTGTAGAGGGTGTCCCTAACAGTGACCTTCAGTAGAGGGAGAGCCCAGAATGAAACTAGAGCTGTGCTCCCGAGGAGGAGTCCCTGCTTGGAGGCCACAACAGGGACAGAGAGAGCAGGGATGTCCCTCCCATGCTGGGGGAAGTCCACACACAGAGGAGGGGCAGGGAAGAGGGAGACGAGGCAGCGGAACCCTCAGCTCACTTACCAGCATACAGATGCGCCTTCCTCCAGGCTGAAAAGAAACACACCTGTGAGATCACAGCCACCACCTGCTCAGCCCCCACCTGCCCTCTGTGCTGAGGGGAGAGACAGCAGGAGGAGGGAGGCTGCAGAGGAGAGGCCTCCTGCGGTGTCAGACAGGACTGTGGGAGGTTCCTGGGCACAGATCAGGAAGTCTGCTCTGACACACTGCTATGTGACGTTTAACTATCAACTCACTGCCCAGAGCCTCAGGACACAGACTCCTGTGTCATGTGTCCCTCTGTGTTGCTTTTCAGATAAAACAGTGTATCACCAAATATTTGGTGAAAAATTATAATTGACTCTGTATGTATGACAATTAGTTATTATGTATCATTTCCAGAAAGTAAAATTTGGAAAAATTAAAACACAGAGAACATGTGCTTCCAGTGTGATATATCAGGCTAAGCCATCAACTACAGCACGGCATTCCAATATGGGTGCAAATTCAAATCTCAGCAGAGCCACTTCTGATCCAGACCCCTGCTGCTTCACCTTGGAAGGCAGAAAAGGAAGTCCAAGGTGCTTGGGTCCCTGCAACCACATAGGAGATCAGGAAGAAGCTCCTGGTCCCTGGCTTTAGTATCAACCAGACCTGGCTATTGTGGCCATCTGGGAAATGAACTAATAGATGGAAGACATCTGTCTCTGAACTTCACATCCCCAAGTATAACTTTCAAAAATGTGAAGTAAATCTTAACTTTTATAAACATAAATATGAAAAGAGAGAGAGACAGAGAGAGAGAAGCACCACTACTCTCACAAAGTATCCTTTCCTCCCATAACCCGCTGCACCTGGTCAGCAGCCAGTCCTCTGCCTATCCATTCACACCTGCACCTGCACCTGCACCTGTCAGAACAGGACAAATCGCCTCCCCCTGCTGGTATGTTGAGAAGGAAGCAGGTCACATTCCCAAGCCCAGTGTGCCATTTACTCATATCCCACCTCCCATAAAACCTAGAACATCTGTTCTTGCCTTCCTGATGCAGACACGAGCTTGGTGCTGTCAGGAGCCGTGCACTATAGCCACACTGAAGCCATTTTGAATATAGACCTATGGGACAGTGGAAAACCCCCGGTTGGCTAGATGCTTGGGAAAGAAGTTATGAAACTAATCACACGCTTGCTTCAATTGTTCCTAGCAACTGTTTCAGAATGTGATTGATGCTGTACTTACCTACATCTTGTTACTGATTACCTATGCTATTGTTGATATGTTGGTTACTATTGTTGATATGGTGGCTGCTCAAGAACAATCGGTCTTGAGACCATGGCCTGCGTCCCAGTTTCTCCTTCCCTGAGCCTTAGTTACCGAATAATATAAAAACCCTCAGTTGAAATCAATAAACTGACAGTTTGATCAGACCTACTGTCTTGCTGTCCATTCTTCGTGTCTCTTGTCCCTTCATTCTCTCCTAGGTGACTGCGACCCCATTGACTGTCCTGCTGGACGGGACATGGTGCATTGCAGGATAAGACAGTAACAATACTCATGTGAGGGAGAGATCAAAGTTGGAATAAAACCCAGGTGGCAGGACAAAATCCTTGGCCTAGGTTTGCACCCTGGGCTTAAAGAGAGATGGGAAACAGCACACTGATCCAGGATTAGCCACCCACCACTGCCCCTACTGCCCCCAGGAAGGGGTCCATATCTCTGTGCCAGGACAGAAACAAGGAGAGGGGACAACCGGACAGGGCTGGGACAGGAAACCACAGAACATCTGCAGAGTCACTCACCAGCCTGGAATGCTGCCTTCCTCCAACCTGAAAAGCACCACACAGGGAACAGGTGAGCTGAGAGCCACAGGATTCTCTCCAGCAAACACAGAACTCAGGAGGGAGAGCAGAGCTTACCAAGTTCTGCCTGGAGCTCATCTGAAAGAGAGTGGAAACACTGTGAACTCCACACCAGGAAGAGGAAAGACCATGTGCTGAATCCCCACAGGAAAGTCCTCTGCTCTGTGCTATCCACAGCTCTGATTCCAGACCCAACACACCTCCACACCCCTCGCTGTGCTCTGAGTCTCCACAACCACCTGCTCTGGGCTGGATGTCCTCTGAGAGCTGCACTCATGGACTCCAGTCATGTCAGGCTGTCCCCTCTATGCACCAACTGCCGCCCCTGCCCTTCTGAATTCTTCCTCCCTACCTCCGGACTTCAGTGCCTCCTCCTTTGCCTGCTGGTCTTCCTTCTTAGCCCGGCACAGATCCTTCCGTCTCTGCCTTTCCCACACCTTTGCAGAATGCTCTCTCTTGGTGACCCAGCCAGCTCCAACAAGTAGGAGTCCTAGCACAGTCAGGTTCACAGCAAAAGCTGCCTTCCAGGGAGAGCCCTGAGGGAAGAAGGGCTCTGTGCCCAGTGGAAGAGACAGTGAGGGGAGAACCCAAGCCCCACCAGCAGCACAACAGGGACTCCACCCTCTCCAACCCTCCTGGGAAGGACAGACAGCACTGACCTGGGATCGGAATGGCCATGACCTTCTCCTGGCCCAGGATGGGATTGAGGATGGAGCAGGTCACGTCCCCTGCAGAGCTGTCTCTCACCACCACAGCAGTCGCCACGCTGAACAGCCCTGCTGCGTCTTGGGTGTGCACCTCAGAGAACTCCAGTAACTTCTCTCCACGGACGTCTCTCCACTGCACCTGGGGCTTCGGGAACCACCCTGAGGCCTTGCACACCACACGAACTCCGTCCTTCTCTGGTCCTTCAATGTGCACTTGTGGGGCAGAGCCCAGGCCTGCAAGAGGGGAGCTGTGGAGGTCTTGGAGAACCATAGGGAACCCATGGTTTCATCAAGGTTCTAGTGCTGCCCACCTTCAGGGGGAGCCATGCATATTGCACTCTGGAGACCCCATGGGAAGGGCATGCCCTGAAGGAAGCCAAGAGCCCTGGGACCTTTAGGAAGCACAGGCTGAGGGGGCATTTATGACTCAGGATCCTAGATAACAGAAGGTATTCAGTCCCAGGACTCTTCCTTGATTCTCTACTCTGCTCACCCCACACTCTCTGCTGAGCATCTGCTTCTACACACACTGCCTCTTGGAAATTGCTTGCAAAACTACACCAATCAACACTCTGTCTCCCCAGCTCCCTTCCTTATATCCATGTATCTGTGTGTTATCTCAACCAGATTGCCTTACAAACTTTTGAAACTCAATCTTGAGCACTGAATTCAGTTTTGACATCTTAGAGATCAACTGATTATAAAGTGCCTCTTAAACATTATCCTTCTTTATGCTGAGCTAGTGCTTCACTATATGCTTTGCAACTCATTAACACTCAGAAATTCATCATGTCACTCAGTTTGGCCAATGAAAAACTAGATAATGTGGCTTAAGCAGAGGCTAGAAATGTTCTTGTGTTATTGGTTTGCTCTCAGTCATTTCCACAAGAACAAAGTGCCTGGGGTAGGCCCTGGAGGACAAGACTGTTGGGATGTCACTGGTCACCCAGGCGCTCTGGTTGGAGATGCCCTAGGAGAGCCAACAGGCATCTGACCAACAGAAATGTGAGCATACCCAGTCTATGGTCGCCCAGTGACCTCTTCAGCTGATGGATAGGACAAACAGCAATTAGAGTAAGATTTCAGTCTCCCTATTGTAACTATTCACTTTAGATTACTGGGACTGTAAGTAACTCTCCTTGTATGAAATATGAAGGTATCATTTAGCAAACTAGACAGGCCTTTCGATGGCTAAATGACCCAGGAATGTCTTTCACTATCAGAATACAGCATGCTGAAATGGCGCCATCAAAGGATTCAGCTCCCCTCTCCCTCTTTCTGTCTAAGCATCAGAGCCTCACTAAATTGAAAAACCACCCTCTAATATAGAATGGAAGTAGTTGAGATTTCCTTCATGTAAAAGCAATTATCCATTACAATTACCAGGTAAATTTCAAGTGAATTACAAGTGAAATAGGAGACTCAAGTCTTTAATGGGATGATAAGTTGAAAAACTCTTTTAAAAAACTTTTTTTAAAACTCTGTATGAGGTTGTTTGGTGCAGCAGGTAATGCTGGGGATGGTCACATCCATATCTGAGTGCTGGGTTCAACTTCCCTCTGCTTCCAATCCAGCTTCCTCCTGATGAGCACATTCTAAGCCATTTATTCAATATCAATACTTCTGACTACTCTGGACCATTGCATGAGGCCCTCATTGCTTCAGAAACAGAGGCAAGGTAGCCTGATGAAACCCACCAAGGGCCCAGCAGCCTCTGCCCACATCAATAGCTGCAATCCCTTCATCTGCCACAGTTCCTGTTGGCACTGCAGGGTTTCGTTGATTGTTAATGCTAGGGTATCTCTGCCAGCCATGAACCAGGGACCCAGCACATTCACCCACAGGAGGTAAAGGGCCAAATCCAGAGAGACCTGGTGTAGAGGGAGAGGCAGCTGAGCATCTGCACAATGGCTGTCAGGTTGTTCCATCCTGGACCATGCAGAGGTCCACACCACCACCCACCAAGGACACATACGTAGAGAAGATCACAGAGTGATCACAGAGTGCTGGCTGGACCTGGACACTGACAGACTGCAGCCCAGGGCCCTCCAGGCCCAAATGAGGCAGACAAGGAGAAGAAGACCAAGGTCACAAGAGAATAAACAGAGTTGGGCCCTTGATGGACGGGCTGGTAAACTCCAGGGTCTCTCTATTCCCTGAACATATCTACTTCTTCCCTCTCACGTCCAAATTGTCCTTGGGTGCCATTGTGTCAATCAAAGGACCAGCTGGAGAAAGCCAGATAAAACTTGTATTAATGTATGGAATGCATATTGTACCTGCTTGTCTACACACAAAAAAGAAAGCTTTCTTTCTGTCTTCACAAGCCTTGATGGAGTTCCTGTACTGTGCAATGTGTTCACGTTTGATTCTCAGCAAAGTGTTGTCTTCCTCTAGTACCTTGGCTGGCAGGATATTTCTTGGAAACAACCATGGTTTTGATATCACTTCCACAACCAGACCAACAATGTGTGAGCTACACAAATGAATTTAGCCAAACCCAACTCAGGTTAGTTTAAATCCCTTGGTGCCTATATTGAATTCTGTAATATACCACTGAGATTTCCTGGCTGTTCCTTACACAGTATTATCATAGGAAGCATCCTTGACACATAATGACCAATGTTCCCACCACTAACAACAAGCAGCCAAGGCAAACCTTGACAGTCCCTGCAGGCCCCAGCTCCACCTCTGAAATCTGTGTCCAAATGAACTCATGAAGTAGGTCAGGATACTAAACATCCCCCATGGCTGACCCTGCTCTCCCAGCCCATGCTGCTGCCTGAGGTCACACACTGGTCCTCTCCACCCCAGACTGTCCTCCATGCCCCCCTCACTCACTTTCCATTCCACATCCTCACACCCATCAGAGAATCCTCCCACCACTACTTTATTCAAATTTCCCTGTTCTTCATCCACACTCCCAGCACAGCACACACAGCCTGCAGTCGATTGACATCTGCCTCCCACTCAAAACCCCTTCCCTCTGCCTCTCTCTCTGACTCCACAATCTGTTCCACAGGACCCACACACCCAGTCCTAAAGACTTTTTGGATTAAATGGAGGGCTATGGTCATGTTTATTATAATTGCCTGCCTTCTCACATTCAATCCATAGAGGATCCAGGGATTTTGACTGCACTACTTGTGTGTCAACACAAGTGCCTATGCCAAATGATCTTTTTTCCTGGTCAGTGGGCACTGCTACTCCAGGAATATCTAGCTCTTTGTTGTGGTATCATCACTACACATTGTCACATTGCCATCCTCCGCCATTACGTCTACCCACACAACACACTGGCCTCCCTGTATGCCCAGAGCACGCCAGATATCTCCTGTACCAAAGGTTTCACACTGAATGCCTCCATACTTTGAAGCTTGTTCTGCTCCCCCAACCCAAATATCCGATTAGGGTATCGTCACTTCCTTTGGGCCATGCTGAGACCAACACTGAGGGCTCATCTGAACCCACAAACTGCCCTCGCTCTACTGCCTACAGCAGGCAGGATTCCCTCCACTTGTTGCTCTGGACCCTCTTTTATTTTATCTTTAGCCCCTTTTACCTTCTAACATCATCAAACTACTTGTTTATTTTCCTTGTTTCTGTCTCACCCTCTGGATCATACACTCCACAGGGTCTCTGTTACCCAAACAACTTAGGCTTTTCTCATACAAGGTTTATATTGAAAAAGTGGATGGGGCCCGGCGCAGTGGCCTAGCGGCTAAAGTCCTCCCATATGGGTGCCGGTTCTAATCCCGGCAGCTCTACTCTCCATCCAGCTCCCTGCTTGTGGCCTGGAAAAGCAGTCGAGGACAGCCCAAAGATTTGGGACCCTGTACCCATGTAGGAGACCCGGAAGAGGTTCCTGGTACCCAGCTTCGGATCGGCGCGCATTGGCCCGTTGCGGCTCACTTGGGGAGTGAATCATCAGATGGAAGATCTTTCTCTCTGTCTCTCTTCTCTGTATATCTAACTTTGTAATTGAAATAAATAAATCTTTTTTAAAAAAAAGTGGATTGATGAATGAATGAGCTGCCTTTCCCTCATATGTGAAATGAAACACTGAATTACATGAGTTTCCTCCCAAATGCAGTATTTCCAAAGCTTTTAGAATACAGATCAATTACCAACCTGCCACCTGAAGGTCTAAAATGGCCTCATCATATTGTCTTCCTTGTCTGAAGAGGCAAGTGTACTTGCCATTGTCTGAAACCTGTATGTTCTGGATGTGCACAGCAGCCTCACCCTGAGAGAGGAAATCCCTCACCAGCGAGGTCCGCCCTGCATACTGGGGCAGCTGCTCCTCGTCAAGCTCCTGGCCGTTCTGATAGACGAGTGCTGCTTCCAAGAACTTAGAACGGAACCACCGCAGCTCCATGTCCTCTACATTCATGACCGGCCACAGGGAGCAGGGCAGAATGGCATCACCACCCAACACCGCCACTATGGGGTCATTGGGGCCAATCACCTGGAACACATCTGTGGACACAGACACAGGACTGAGAACAGGGAACACACAGGACAAGCCCATAAAGATCCTTGGACACTTGAATACATCCCTCATGCTCCCCTGATGGTCAGTGACTCTTCTTAAATGAGAAGGGACAATCAGGGTTGGGGAGCATCTTCCTCTTCCCAGACTTGAGCCACACACCTCACCCCATCCTGGCAGACAGCACCAGGGGCTCCTCCCACCCCAGGGAGACCAGGAGGAGAGATGGGAACACACTCACCTGCAGAGCCCCACCTGGGCAGCTGCACCAGGAGAAGCAGGGAGGGGAGACTGCAGAGCAGAGAGGCGAGGCTGCCACATTCCATGTCATCAGAGGACAGGCAAGGAGGAACTCTGGACAGGAAGGAGGCAGGTCCAGCAGAGGGAAGCTCCTAGATGGGGACTTAGGGCCAGGGTCACCCTGTCAGCTCACACAGATTAAAACATCCCCTTACGATGCACTTATACCTCACTGGGTGGGACACAAAGATTAGTTACTCCTAACTGGGGTATGGAAGATTTCTCTGCACACCCCTCCTAAACATGCTCACCTAAACTGTTGACATATATCCTGTTAGAATTATAGAGTTAGACCACCCGAAAAACAGCCAGGTTCAGCGAAATCATGCTTCAATGCTATAAACTGCTAAAGACTAAAATTAAAATAGGCATAAGACAGCTGAATAGCAATCTAAGCCATTTTAAGGTGTATAGAATACAGTTGAATGTAAACCAAAATTGAAATGTCTATGAAAAAGTCACAGGTTGAGGTTGAGAACCTGCATTTTCCTATTAACATATTGGTTAATCAATACCATATCAGTTAATGCCATAATGTTGTAAATGGTTGGAAATATTATGTTGGGACTTTTAATTGATTGGAATGATACTCTGCCAGCTCTACCTTCAGACCAGAGATGACCTCACTGGGAAACCACTGAACTTACCAGGACAATAAGATGCTGGACTTTATGCTTGGTAAATACCTCCAATGAAAGAATGTCAACTGAATCTGAACTATGGAAATGCAACAAGGTGGAGCAATCCACCGTGGGGGGAGGGTTTTGGGAGGGGCGGGGGGAATCCCAGTGCAAAAAAAAAAAAAAAATGTATCACATAATGCAATGTAATTAGTTTTTAAAAAAAAAGGAAATGCAATAAAAATATATGTTAAAAAAAAAAAAAAACATCCCCTTACAGGATCCTCATGCCAGCCATGTGGGGCCCACAGGACCTTGACAACAGAGGAGCATCAGAGATAGTCCCCATCCTCATGGAGCCGGTGTGCCCATCACAAGTGCACAAGCAACCTGATTTGTAGGCTTTTGATGTCACTTCAAATGGAATCCCATCCGGGCTCCTTCCTCATTTCCTCAGGATATGTCCTGCATTGAACAGGTGCCCAGGCAGTTCCCACTGACAGGAGAATCCTCACTCTACACAGGGAGATTTCTCCATGAGCATCTAAGGACCCTGTGGTGAGGCCACAGAGACAAGGACAGGAGCCTTGGTCAGAACAAGATGCCACCTACTGTTTGTAGGAGAAAGGGAGAGAGGGCAGCCTTGGTCCTCGGAGGACAGATTCAAGGGCTCCTCTGCTGAGTTCCCTACAGTTCAACCACTCAGTGTTGTCACTTCAGCTACACTCCTTGGCATTCCAGGACTTAGTTCCTCCATCTGCTAAAGAGGAGGTAGCAGCCTCACACACAATGCAGTGAGAGCTGCATGACTTTGCATCAGTACAGTCACTACAAGAGGTTAGAACCTGACCTTGTCCTCATAACTGAGAAATACAATTAAAAGTAATGAAACAAGGCACTATGATCAGCAACGCTGTCCTGGTCTTCATGGAATGAGAATTATCCAGCCACCCCCTCCTGCCACCCTCTGCCTCTCCACATTCTCAGCTTCCTCCCAGCCTGTTGCCCCCTGCCTTCCTCCTTTCCCTTTCCCTTTCTTCCCCAACAGGTGTCCTCAAGCCAGCTTACCTGCTCCTCTTTGTCCCCAGTATGAACAGCTGTGACTTCCTGCAGGGTCTCTAAACAACAAATTCAGACAGAGACCCCAGCAGTCCAACCCTCCATGCTTGCACCTGCCCTGGGCTGCCCTCAGAGCCACTGAGTCCTCTGCCAGGTCCACTTCTGGGCCCAGGGCAGCTACTCCCGGGAGACATTGGGCTCCCAGGAGACCAGAACAGCAGAGTGGGCACAGCTGCAGCAGCCCCTGCAGATCCCTGACCCCAGGACCACCATGCCCTCCCAGCCACAAGCACCAGCCTCTCTGGCTCCTGCCACCATCTAAAGTGAAAGCTGCCCTAGCAGGAAGTACCCACCTTGTGGACCTTGCTCCCTGTTCTCAGCATGAACAAAGACAGTCCTATAGCTGCCCGGGGAGTGGCAGCAGCACAGCCCCCACAGCTCCAGCCACTCCTCAGCCCCTCCTCTCAGTCACCACCTGCCCTGCCCATCAGGGGCATTTCCCAAGGCCTAGAAATGCTAAAGAAATAGTTAAATTTTACTCTGTGTGGATTAGCTGTCAGGATCTAATCCAGATCTAGGAACTTCCCAGAGGAAACAGGAAGGTAGAGCTGCAGGGACACTGCACCCTCCAGCTTCCCCAGCTCTCCCTCCCAGCCCAGTTCAGCCTGTTCCAAACGTTCCAAACGACTCAAAGTGAGGCAGAGCTGCCAAAGGGACACAGATTCCCAGGGCCTCCACTTGAAACTTTACCTGGAAGCTTCTCTCCCCTGCATCCCAGACGTTTGCCCTGCAGAGGAGGGAGTGTCCAGCCCAGAGCAATTTATTCAAGAAACACCCACAGGGCCCTGTGAACTGGGGCAGGAGAGCAGTAAGAAGCAATCCCCCCTCCCAGTTCCCCAGGACCCTGGCCCAGCAGCTGTAACATGACTGTGTTTTTGAGCCACCAAGGCTTTCTCCCTCAAATATAAATGATCCTAATAGTTTTAGCATTAACATTGTACTTCTGTGTTAGCAGGCAGGTCATACCTCTTAGTAGTTCTAGTACTTTCTTTTTTTTTTTATTTAATTAGATTTTTGACAATCTTTACATAGTTAATTGCGGTAAAAAGGTTCAAGGGCTATAAAGAAGTGGGTAAGACTATTATGTCCATATTGTTTCCTTCATGTATCTAGGGTAAAGGGGGATATTGAGGGAGAAGCCCCACCCAGTTTCCCACCCACCCCAAGTCCCGGATATGGGACATGCTCTGAGGTTCTTGCTCAAGTGGTTTCGGTAGTTCACCAGTTATGAATCCCTGCCAATCTTGCCACTCCAAGCACGATGAGGTCATTGAGGAATCCACTGATTGACACAGTCCATCATAGAGTCTCCATTTGCCCAGTATTTCGCTGCCAACATATAACTGAGGTGGTTGATTGACTTGTTCTTTCTTCTGTCTTTTCTTGGCTAGGGTTCTGAGTCCAGCAGTCCGATTGGGGAGATTCCCAAAGAAACTTTGAGGTATTCCCAGACCAGATTCTTGTATGTTCTAGCAAGCACAGGACCCAGCACAGTCCATCACCATGATCAGCTGGTGGTTGCAATTGCTGGGTTGGTTCTGTTTTCAGCCCTGACTTCCACTGGAACCATTGGGTGTTGCAGTCCAGCCTGATTCTGCCCAGCACATACTTGGCCCTCACATAAACCAGTGGGAGCTACAGCCTAGTCAGAGCAACCCACAATAACCCCCACCAGGCTCGCCTCCTACCCTGGTTTGCCAGTAGTGTGTGGCAGACTAGTCCAGTCTGTCCCACAACCCTTCTGCTCTCATACATGTCAATGGGTATTAAAGTTTAGTTCATTCTAGTACTTTCAACTTAATTTTGAATAAGAGTTTCAGCCATAAAATGACAGACAACACAAAGTATATTAAATGTGTTACTATTTTAAAATATGACAGTTGGGGCTGCTGCTGTGACATACTGGATTAAGCTGCAGCCCGAGACACCTTCATTCCCATCAAGGTGAAGAACCTAGGTGTTTTCTGCTTTTGTGATTCTGCCTTACTTGCTTGGCTGGGGGCTGTGTGAACTCCAGGCCTGACAGTCTACGTGACACCCGGCAGGACACCTGGCAGGTCACATAGGCAGACCACTCCTCAGGAAGGAGGTACCCGGTGTTTGATAAGACCCACTACCCTATAGCTCATCAATTTGTACCTTTCGGAAGTTGCTTGCCTCAAACCCACCAATAGAAGCCTGCTAAATCATGACTGTATAATTAATAGCCTAAAATGTATAAGAACCCTGGGCTGTTCAACCTAGGGGCTATCACTCTCTCTCTTTCTCTTTTGTCCTCCCTGCTGATCCTGCAGCAGCCTGGGCTGCAGCGCCGCCCACCCCTCCAGCCCTGCTGGACTGGGGGAGGTGACTGGGAGACCTAGACTACCTGAATAAAACACCTTTATGCCTTAGCACTGACTTCAGACTTGATTTTCTGGGGATTTCAAATCCGGCACAACAAAGGCACTTATCTAAGTCCCAGCTGTCCCAATTCTGTTCCAGCTCCCAGCTTGAGAAAGCATGAGAAAACCTGCACTGGAGACCTGGAGGAAATTCTTGGCTCCTGGCTTTGGTCTCCTCAGCTCTGGCCATTGCAACCATTTGTAGAGTGAACCAGCTGATGGGAGATCTTTCTCTCTGTTTCTCCTCTCTGTAAATCTGTCCAGTAAAAATAAATAAATCTTTAAAAAAAACTGTTTTCTGGTTGCTCACTTTCTGGAAACAAAAAAAAAAATAAAAGGCACATGCTCAGGCCGGGCACAATGGCCTAGCAGCTCACGGAGCACTCGCAGGGATCCCATATGGGCACCGGTTCTAATACCAGCAGCCCCACTTCCCATCCAACTTCCTGCTGTGGCCTGGGAAAGGAGTTGAGGACGGCCCAAAGGATTGGACCCTGCACCCACATGGGAGACCTGGAGGAGGCTCCTGACTCCTGGCTTCAGATCAGCTCAGCTCCAGTTGTTCAATCACTTGGGGAGTGAATCAAAGAATGGAAGATCTTCCTCTCTGTCTCTCCTCCTCTATGTATATCCGCCTTTCCAATAAAAATAAATAAATAAATCTTTTTTAAAAAAGACACATACTCAAGTGTAAGCACACGTACACAAACACATGGTGGTATTATTTTTTCTATTTTATAACATTTTTCCTTCCATCTGTCATGAACCTGGCTGGTGGGCAGAGCTGTGGCCTGACCTACTGAGCAGAGCCCCAGGGGACAATTCCTCCTTCTGGGCCTGTCAGTCTGCACCTCATGGGGAAGAGCCCTCCCAGGCCAGGCTGCCATCACTATAACGATACAACCCAGGCTCAGAATCAATCTTCTGCCCCACTCCCTTCCAAGGACCAGGGTCTGTCCAGCCCCACCCAGAGGTCAGCCACACAGTCCTTCTGGCCTAGGACCCCTGCTGCCCAGCCTTGCTCTGAATGGACCCCCACCCACTGCCAAGCCTGAGTCCAGAGGAGGTGAGGAGGTCTCACTCTCCTCCAGCCCCTGAGATGCACAAGGGGCGTCAGAACATTCGTGGAAATAGAATCAGAAGATGAGCTGACTTTGGTGCAAAAATGTTGTAATCTAATTTCCTTTTATTTTAGATTTTTTTTTTAGATCATGTTAACAGCCGATCAGAGTGGGATGGATCAAGGGTTAGGGAAAAGTGGATGTGATCATTGTTTCCATATTTCTGTTTTTCTTGCTTTAAGGGGCAGAGGTTGAGAGGGGGACAAAGGGAGAAGCCATATCCAGCCTCCTGACTGCTCCAGTACCCAGGGATTGAGAATGCCCACCAAATATCAAGCCAGGGTTGCAATGCAGCACATACTTCAAGGGTTCTTCCCAGCTTGCTTTGATAGTTCTGGAATATTGTCAATCTTGCCAATCCCGGGATGAGGGACCCCTATCAATGTCCATTTGCTGACATAGTTGGCCGGAGTCTCCATTCGCCCAGATACGTTCTGTCATCCTTTGCCTGGGGTTGTAATCTAATTTCAGAGTATGCATTTCTCACAAGTTATGGAAGTGTCCTAAAACACAGGAAAAAATTAGGTCTGACAGGAAAAGATATTCGTAGAGAAAATTTAATAAATTGTATTAGCCTAATAAATAAGTAAAATAATTTTAGAAAGAAAAGAAAGCAGACAAAAAGAGAAATGAGAAAATAAAGAGTGTAAAGGAAGGAAAAAGAGGAAGGCAGGGAGGAGAAGAAGAAAAATAGTCTCGACATACCTGGGTGGAGAGCCCCAGAAAACACACACTCCCCAGGCACCACCTGCCAGTGGCTGAGTCCCAGAAGGCCAGCACCTATCCTGCCCAGATGGGCAGTCCAGTAGGTGACCACAGAGGAATCCACTCTCACACAGTCACACACACACACACACACACACACACACACACACACACACACAGCTCCAGGTCCTGATAGGTAAAAACAATTCTTGGTAAGTTGACCTTTCCCCAGAGAAAGGGGGAGAAGCAGAGAGAGTGTGGGGGAAAGGCCTGAGGCAGCAGAATCCTGAGGACCCAGTCCTACCCAGGAGATGATCCTGATGGCATGGGGGTGCAGCCCTGCACCTCTCCCAGGCAGAGTTGTGGGCCACCAACACATCCTGGGCTTCTGTTAATCTGAGTGTGGCATCTTTCCTGCTTCACTCCACAGTCAGGTGCTTCTGCTGTTCTCACCTCATGGCTGAGACAGGGTTAGCAACAGGACGAAACATGCCCAGGTCAAACCCCGACAGGAGCCACGCCTGCCCCAAAGTTCCCTTGAGTGCCCAGTGAGGCCGTTATGTTGGAGCAGCGGCTCTGGGGTGCTCCAGGAATCTGCGGAGCGCGAGGGGGAAGCAAAGAACATGGGAGGATGCTTCCAGAAGTTCCTGAAAACACAGTTCTGGGTTTTAAAAAAAAGTTGCACAGCACAACACAACGTACCTTTTTCATTCTGCTTTTGCATAAACTTTTTAACATTTAAACGATTGCGTGTCCAAAGGAATGCGGAGATCTTTGCTCCAAGCCTCAGCTCTAGAAATCTCCACAGCTGCAGGTATCAGAGAAGACCTAGAAGGGGCCTACCCGAAGGCCACCCCAAGGTGGTCAGGTTTACCTAGGGCTCTGCTGCCCTCTTGTGGCCAGCACAGAGCAGGCCGAACACTCCCCCAAAGGAAGACACTGAGGGAGGAGTCAGAGCACCCTCTTCCAGAAACCTTGGAAAGTAGGCGTGAACACTGGGAACCTGACAGGAAAGGCCCCGCCCACAGGCTTCCAAACTCAGGGAGTGGAAAAATATATAGACCACGCACTGATGGAGATTCGGAAGTCCTTTTTTGCTAGCGATAAAGAGGGTGGCTCATGCCCTAAGACCTCTCAATTCCCCCACAGAACAGCGGGGTCTATAAAGGGGAAACTACCGACCTGGAGGGGCTCAGGTGGACTGAGCAAATAACACTGAGCTAATGCAGATCTTAGAGATGAAAAACCACTAATCACTAATTTGCAAGTTTTTCTTGGTATATCCTTTTTAGATCTATTTATTTATTTACATTGGATAGGCAGATTTATGGAGAGAAGAGACAGAGAAAAAGGTCTTCCATCCCCCCAATGATTCACTCCCCCACATGACCATAACTGCCAGATCTAGGCAGAGCTGAAGGCAAGAATTTCTTCAAGGTCTCCCTCGTAGGTTCAGGGTCAGAAAGCTTTGGGCCATCCTCCACTGCTTTCCCAGACCACAAGCAGAGAGCAGGAAGGGAAGTGGAGTAGCCGGGACCCATACCGGTGCCCATAGGTGGAGGGCAATGGTTCTTACTCCAGAATAAGCAAATCTTTAAAAAAAAATTTCCCTGACATCTCCCTAGGAACGCCCTGTGCAGCTTTTCCTTCCCAGCACACTGGGATCCGCACAGCGGGACCTCAGAGCACCACAGTCGTTTGGAGGAAATGCTTTAAGGAAGGGCGGCCGGACCCTGGCATGCGTGTGGGTGTTGGATAGAACTAACCCAGACATTTCCAGCAGACAGCTCTGAGCTTTCTCAGGAGGCCTGAGGTCACTCCTGGAACAAGCCTCAGGTGACAGAGGCCAGGAAGTGAGGCTATCAGTGGTCAGTGACTCTCATGGGGACCAGCGCCCTTGGGGCAGCCTCAGGCCACTGTGCCAAAGCCCCAGGACCCAAACTGCATCCTCCAGGCAGATGCTGAAGCCAAGAGCAGTCACACCCAGGAGGACAGTCCCGGGTCAGCCCATGTGACAAGCTCCTGCTGACCAGGGTGGTTGCCTGTTGGGGAGAGGTCAGGGACCAAGAGAAAGAGGGGCAAGGATGTAGAGAAGGGGGCTGCACAGTGACTCCACAAGCCAGAAAAGGCAGCCAGGCCAACTCACCACACCCCAGGAAAGCTGCTCAGGAGCGGGGAGATGCAGGTGGGCCTGCAGCAGTCACCCCCTAGGAGGGAAGAACAAAGCCCAGCCCAGCCGTGTGAAGGCTGTGCTTCCCCGGCATTTTTTAGGCGCCATGTGCTGGTACGTGTCTTGTGCAGTTCTCACAGGTTCCTCCACAGCAGCTGGTCTGCACAGAGGAGGGTTTGGGCCGGGCTGATTACAGCACACGTGGGTATGTGGTGGTGAAGGCAGGACGTGAACCCAGTGCCACACTCCAAAGCAATGGCTTTCCCAAGGCTGTGTACACACACACAAAAAAAAAATTATTTTTCTCCAGAGTTAAAAATAATTATAATTCTTTTTCTTCTTCCTTCCTTCCTTCCTTTTGTCTTTTAAGATTCATTTTATTTATATTTGCAAGTCAGTGTCACAGAGAAAGGGGAAGAGATAGAAATCTCCCATCCTCTGACTCATTCCCCATATGGAAATAGGCAGTCTGTTGCTGACAGTGACTGGGGACACCTGCCTACTGTGTGGGACATTCCAGTGTGCTCCGTACCGCTGAAGACCCAGCCAGGCTGGGTCAGGCCAAAGCCAGCATTCTGCAGCTTCATCCAGATTTCCCAGGGAGGTGGCAGGAGCCCCAGGACTTGGGCCATGTTCCACTGCATTCCCAGGCTGTTGGCAGGATCCAAAGTGGAGCAGCTGGGACATGAACTGGTCCCCGTAGGGGGCTCCAGCATCACAGGTGGCAGCCGGCCTATTATACCACCTCGATCGGTGTCCTCTTTCCTTTTTGTTTTTTAAGATTTATTTATTTTTACTTAAAAGGCAAAGTAACAGAGGATATTGTTTTTTTGGGGGGGGGTTTCTAAGGCTTATTTATTTTTATTGGAAAGGCAGATCAGATTAACAGAGGGGAGAGACAGAAAGATCCACCTGCTGGTTCACTCCTCATATACCCTCAATGGCCAGAGCTGAGCTGATCCAAAGTCAGGAGCCCGAGCTTCATCCATGTCTCCCATGCAGGTGCCGGAACCCAGGGCTTTGAGCCACCCTCAACTGCGTTCCCAGGCCACAAGCAGGGAGCTGAATGGGAAGTGGAGCAGCAGGCACACAAACTAGCTCCCATATGGGATCCAGGAGCTTGCAAGGTAAGCATTTAGCCACTGAGCCATCGCGCTGGACCCCTCTTTCATTTTTGAGAGTTAAAGAGAGAAGGAGATGGAGGGAACACACCTGACCACCAGTTCATTCCCCAAATGCCCACTTGGCCTGGGAGGGGCCAGCCTGGAGCTGGGAGCTTGGAACTCAGTCCAGGTGTCTCACGTGGGTGGCAGGGACCCAAACACGTGAGCCATCATCACTCCCTCCCCGGTGTGCATAAACAGGATGCTGGAGTCGGGAGCTGGCGCAGAAAATCAAAGCCAGGACTATGGTGTGGGATAGGAGCATCTTTCCTGTAGGTTGGATGACCCTCTGGGGTGGGTACCAGCCCTTTCCCTGGGGCAACTCAGGGGGATCTCATCTGCCCTTGGCCATGGGGACATGATGAAGTTCTGAGAGGGAGTCCACGCCCAGGAGGCCCTCCGTGCTGTAGTGTCCCAGAGGGGAAAGGGCAGCGGGGAAAACCTGCACCCTACATTTGTGGAGATCCCCATCTAGGAGCAAGTGGACTCTCGGGTCCTTTCTGAGAAGCCCACCTGCTGTCCCTGCAATCACTTCATTCAACTTTGCCGCTATGTTGGCTGCTACTGTCTGTCTCACATCTGAAACCCTGGTACTATCCTATTTCTCAGCAGCACGCGCTGTACCTATGTTGCTAAAGGACAGAAATTATATTAAATTTGTTCGTTTGTTTGGAAGACAGAATTACAGAGAGAAATCTTCCATCCACTGGTTGGCTCCCCAGATCGCACAGGAGAGGCTGGGCCAGGCCAAAGTCTGGAGCTTCTTCCCAGTCTCCCAGGTAGGCGACAACGACCCAAGTACTTGAAGCATCCTCTGCTGCTTTCCCAGACACATTAGCAGGGAGCTGGATCAGAAATGGAGCACCTGAGACTCCAAACAGAGTCCATACGGAACCAAACTCCTGTGGGTGTCACATCTCACTGTGAGCGGAGGTGGGATCTCCCCCTCTAGAGGTATTTTAAATGAAGGCTTGCAGGTCAGCTGAAGTCCTGCTTTGCACTCGGGGGGCATGGTCAAGCCTAAAACCAAGTAAAACTGTTCTCTCCCTATCTGCTAGGGATTAAACAGAAGGTGACTCCCCAAGCCCGCAAGGTGCTCCAACAGTAAGCCTTTTTCTTGTCCCCATTGTGTACGCTGTAAGCCTTTTTCTTGTCCCCATTGTGTACGCTGTTTCTTTTTTTAAAAGAAAAAAAAAAGGTTAATGGAAATACCGATAATGGCTATAAACAACTAAACAGAAAAATGACCATTTCAGACAAGATCGGGCGTGTTCAAGGTGGTATGGCCGTAGACAAAATGACCATTTCATTTGCATTCAGTAATTTTAAAGTAACCACAGATCATCAAAACTACAGTATAGGTCCCAGAGCGATAGCGTAGTGGCTAAAGTCCTCGCCTTGCATCTGCCAGGATCCCATATGAGCACCGGTTCATATTCTGACTGCTTCACTTCCCATCCAGCTCCCTGCTTGTGACCTGGGAAAGCAGTTGAGGACGGCCCAAAGCCTTGGGACCCTGCATCCGCGTGGGAGACCTGGTTCCTGACTTCAGATCAGCTCAGCACCAGCCGTTGTGGCCACTTGGGGAGTGAATCATCGGACGGAAGATCTTCCTCTCTGTCTCTCCTCCTCTGTGTATATCTGACTTTATGATAAAAATAAGTAAATCTTTAAAATGATTGATTTTTAATTTATTTTGAAAGTCAAAGTTACAGAGAGAAGGGGAGAGAGAGAGAGAGAGAGAGAGAGAGAGAGAGAGAGAGAGAGACCTTCCTTCTGAGGTTCACTCACATACCTATAGCTGCAATGGCTGGAGCCGGGCCAAGCTGGGTGCAGGGTCCCAAGGCTTTAGGTCATCCTCCACCGCTTTTCCAGGCCACAAGCAGAGATCAGGATGGGAAGTGGAGCAGCCAGGACACAGAACCAGCGCCCATATGGGATACCAATGCCACAGCTGCTTTGCCACTGTGCCAGCTCAGCTCTGGTCTGGGGCCATTTAGGGAGTAAACTAACAGATAGAAGATCTCTTTGTCTCTCCTTCTCTCTCTGTAAATCTCCCTTTCCAATAAAAATAAATCTTAAAAAAATAATGTTACATTAAAAAAAATTATGGAATTAAAACCGGTGCCCATATGGGATCCTGGTGCTTATGAGATGAGGACTTTAGCCACTAGGCTACCGCACCAGGCCCAAGAAAATAAATCTTAATAAATAAATAAATTTGGGGAGCTTTGAGAGCAGATGAGATCACCTGACAGAAGAGAAAGAACAGGACAGGTCCGGGTGTTGAGGCTCCGTGGGTAAGGAGCTGGGGTGACCAGGAGTGACCAGCAGAGAGGGACCTGGGAGGACACAGGGCTGCCCGACTCCTGAACTTCTACTTACAAGCAAGTTGGGCTTCTCAGGAGGGCCCGCACAGGCTTACTTCAGTGTCTACCGTGAGCTGTTCTTACTCTGTGTGGCCACATGACCAGGAACAGACCGAAGCTCAGTCCTTCTAAGGTCACAGCTGCCCCAGATTCACCTTGTGTGACTGACAAGTTCATCCTCTCGGAAGACAGGCAGTGAAAGAAAAGTCAGGTAGGCAAAGCAAACCCCTATTTGATGGGATGTTATAAAGAAAGAGCCCCTTGACACTAAACAAAACTCACGTCCCAGGCAGCTCACCGCAAGGCGGATGGCACCACCCTCATCAGAACCCACCCATCAGCCAACGGGAGGAAGAAACAAGCTGAGGAAAGCATCGATTTTTTTTTTTAAAGACTTACTTAGTTTTATTTGAAAGGCAGAGTTTACAGAGAAAAGGAGACACGGAGAGAGGTCCTCTCCCCAGCTCTGGCCGCAACAATCAGAGCTAAGCCAAACCAGAACTAGGAGCCAGGAACTTCCTCTGGGTCTCCCATACAAGTGCAGGGTCCCAAAGCTTGGGACCATCCTCCACTGCTTTCCCAGGCCACAAACTGGGAACAAGATTAAAAGTGGAGCAGGGCCTGGCATGGTAGCCTGGCAGCTAAAGTCCTTTCCTTGAACGTGCTGGAATCCCATATGGGCGCCGGTTCTAATCCCGGCAGCTCCACTTCCCATCCAGCTCCCTGCTTGTGGCCTGGGAAAGCAGTCAAGGTCAGCCCAAAGCCTTGGGACCCTGCACCCATGTGGGAGACCCGGAGGAAGTTCCTGGCTCCTGGCTCCTGGCTTCGGATCAGCACAGCACCGGCCGTTATGGTCACTTGGGGAGTGAATCAACAAATGGAAAATCTTCCTCTCTGTCTCTCCTCCTCTTTGTATATCTGACTTTGCAATAAAAATAAATAAATCTTAAAAAAAAAGATTGAAAGTGGAGCAGCACGACATGAACCTGCACAGGATTTGACACTGCAGGCTGAGGATTAGGGTGCTATGCCACCCTATTGATTTTTTAAATTTTTAGTTTATTTTTAATATTGTTTACATAGTTGAGAGGGATGCACGCCCATGATTAGGGTGGGAAGAGTGAGGTCTGGGGGAAGATGGAAGAGACAAATGTTTCAGTTCTGTTCTTTTTTCTCCTGTGTGTGTCCTCTGAGGGAAATGGGGAGGGGCCACTCCTTGCTGTCAAGCTGTGTCAGCACCCGAGGAAGGGGACAGTCCTTTGACGATGCTTTAGAGACCGTGATGTGGGGAAGAATGTCCCAAGAGTGTTACTAGAATTTTTTTATTTTATTTTTGCTGATGTTTACATAGTTGATTAGGGTGAGAAGGGTCAAGGGTTAGGGGGAATTTGGTGATATCATTGTTTCCACATTTTCTTTCTTCTTTCTGTATCTGGGGGAGCGAGAGATAAGGGGAGGAACCACACCCAGATTTCCAACCGTCCCAGTACCAGGTGATGGGAAACAACCACCTGATGTGGTCCCTGATGTGGGGTCACCTGATTGTGGTCCCAAGGTCCCTGATGTGGGGCCTTCTCCAAGGGTCCAGTTCAAGTGGCTTCAATTATTTGATAATTCTGAAGTACTGTAAATCTCACCACTCAAAGGACAGTGAAATCCATTCAAAGTCCACTGACTGCGTTGTCCACCTTAGAGTTTTCATTCACCCAGATATTTACTGCCAATTCTTGGCTGGGATAGTTGACCAATTTGTTCTGCCTCCCTTCCTCTGTTATGGCACCAGATGTCCTCTGCAGGTGCCAATGTACTCCCATATCCTCCATGTGCACCTGGATATGCCATCCACTGCTCCATCTAAGCTACTGAGGAGGCCCAGCTCTGACACATGGACTCCATAGTCAGACCACAGATCCTACAATTCATCCGATGGTTGGAGTTTTGAGTCCAGCGGTTCAGTTGAGGGGAATCCCCAAAGAAACCTCGTCTAAGGTGATCCCAGACCTGATTCTTGTGTGTGCTTGCCAGTATGGGGTCCAGTTCTTTCAGTCACCCATATCAGCCTACAAATACTCTGGTAGTTGCAATTGCTGGGTCAGTTCTGTCTCTAACCCTGTCTCCCACACAAACCAATGGGTACTGCAGCCCAGCATTACCCTACACTCCATACACTCAGCCCTCACATACACCAACCGGAGATGCAGCCTCATCAGGGCGACCCTCAATAATCCGCACTCGGTTCACCCCCAGCCCTGCTTGCTGTGCTTGCCAGTACATGCAACAGACTGATCCAGTCTGTCCCACATACCATTCAGCTTTCATACATGTTAATGAGCATTAAAGTCTCGCTCAATTCAACTGACCCCGCTATGTGCCAGTAGGTGCCACCTCCTATCTAGCCAGGCCCACCCAAAGCCCTGGTTCTCATGCTCACTAATGGGAGTTGCAACCTGTCAGAGAAATCCCCACAGTTTCCCTATTGGGCCCACTCCCAATAGGATCCTGCACTCTCGGATCTTGAACTCTCTAGGCTGTTCTGCAGTCTAACTTGACAGGATTTCCCCACCCCCACCCAGTCCCAGCACTTGCCAGCTGATGCTGCAGCAAAGCCCAATCAGCCTGCACCCACTCTGGCTTATTCATGCACCAGTGGACACAGTCGGGGTTAGCTAAGTCTGGCTCTCCCTCTAACCCAGTTCACATGGAGCCAAACAGGTGTTGCAGCCCTGCCCCGCCTAGTCTGCCGTTCATCCCAGCTTTCACGCTCGCCAGTGGCAGCAGTAGCTCATCAGGAGCGCCCCCTGCAGCCCTCCTAATGGGTTTGCACCCCTCTCCCCAGGTCTCATATATGCTAGTGGGTACTGCTGCCCAACCTGGCATGGCCTGTCTCACCTTGGTATTTTCCAGCAGGTGCTATAAGCTAGCCAAGCCCAGTCTACACCCAGCTCAGGCTGGTGGATGCTACAGCCTAGCCCAGCCTAGCCCAGCCCAGCCAACCTCCAGTACCAGCCCTTATGTGAACTGACTGGTGTTTCGGCCCAGCCTAGCTTGTCCTGCACTCCATCCTGGTTCTTACATCTGCCAGTGGGTGCTATGACTGGTCCAGCCTGACTCACCCCCAGAACTGACCCACATGTACACCAATGGATCTGTAACCTGGCCTGGTCTGGGCTGATCCCAGCCTTGGTTCCTGTGTTCACTGCAGGGACTGCATGCTGACAGAGTTCTCCAATCTCCTCTGTCAGGTCACCTCCCAGTGACAGATCTTATGCACACCTGTGGGTCCTTGGCCCAGCCTCGTTTAGTCCACCTCCTGTCCTGGCAGGGACAATGGCCTTACTCAACTGGCCTATACCCAATCCGGTGCTTATGGTTGGATACCACATCTGGTCCACACCCAGACACAGCTCTCATGTGATTCAGCAAGGGCAAAGATCTAGCCAGCCCATCCTACACCCACCCTGGCTGTCATGAGCCATGGGGTACACCCCAGCCCCAGTCCACACCCATGCCAAGGACACTGCAGTCATGAACAGCCCAGTTCACTGCTTCCATTCCTGCTCTTGTTCTCACTAGTGGGAACCACAACCCAACCAGAGTGTCCCCTTAGCGCCCCAACCGGGCCTGCTCCCAGCCACAGATATTGCACATGCCAGTGGTTGCTCTGACCCAACTTGGCATAGCCCATCCCCTGTCTTGTCCTTTGCCATCAGATACTGCTGCCTGACCTGTCCCAGTCCACCCCAAGTCCAACTCTTACTAGTGGTACTGCAACCTGGCTCTGCTCAGTCTGCTTCCATCCCTGGCTCATGCAAACTGGTAGGTATTATAGCCTAACCCAGCATGACCTGCATTCCAGCCTGGCCTCGGCACCTGCTGTGGGCTCAGGTTGGCTTGGCCCTGCCTGGTCTGCCCCCCTCCAGAACCAACCTACACACTTGCCAATGGGTGGAGCTATCTTGCCCAGCCTGACCAACACACAGGCCTGAACCACATGCTCACCAATGAGAACTACAACCTACCAGATGAGTTTCCCAAGTTCCCCAACCAGGCCCACTCCCAGACCCAACATAGCCTGCCTCCTCCATCCCAGTCTTCATATGAGCTGGTGGAGTTGCAGCCTGCCCCATCTCACACCCTATTCTCAGATACACCTGCAGATGCTGCAGCCTGAACCTTCCCAACCTCATCCCAACCCCAGCACACGTGAGCATCAGAGGGTTCCGTGGCCATGCTTAGCTCAGCCCATCACTACCCTCAGCTCTTAAGCTATCAATGGGAATTGCAGTCCTACAGGGTTGGGCCCACAAATCCCCCACACAATCTACCCCCGACCTGGTTCTCTTGCACGCTGGTTAGTGTCATGGCCCAGCCTAGTGTTACCTGTGCGCTATTCCAACACTCACTGGTGGGGGTAATGTGATCTAGCCCTGCCATGCAGGCCCCAGCCCTAGCTTTTGTGTGGGCTGATTGTGGTGGTCAGTGGTGTTCCGTGCTAATTAGCCCAGCTCAGTCTCCCACATGGGCTGGTGCATCGGTCTGACCCATAAAGGTCCTCCAATCTCTCCCCTCCAAACTACCTGATCTCAGACACTTTGCTTACTTGCAAATACAGTGGCCTTGTCATTGGGAGTCCCTCAGAAGTTATTCCTCACCTGCAACATACTGCCTCAGCAGTCCTCCCTCCCCCATATCCCCCTGTCCCTTGCCCTAATCAAACCACAGTCCCAGCACCCAGGAGTGCATGGGTTCTCCAGCCCAGCTTTCTGAAGCCCAGTGGGTAGTGTGCTAATCTGAAGCTCTGCCTGCTCACCAGGGTGCCAAGCCCCTGGTACGCATGCTGTCCTGGGACCTTACCCCTCCACACATCCAAGAGCCAGGCCTGTTTAAGGCTCCCAGGTCTGATCCACCAGCATAACTGGCCAGCATGGTAACCTGGGCTCTCCCATCTCCTCCCCCAACTTTGCCCATGACCAAGCCCATGGGGGAAATCCCCAGGTTCTCTGCCTACCTGGATATGAACCCTCAGGTTCCTGTCAGTTCTATTCCCCTAGCCCCCTTCAAGCCCTCACCCCCCCAGGCCAACTGCGCCCAGCCACATCGATGTGGAAATGGCAGTGGTTTTGATAATTCTGAGACATTGTCAGCTTCATTGCACCAAGAATGAAAGAATCTTTCCAAATTCTGTTGGTTGACAAAGTCCACCTTAGTGCGTCTACAGACCTAGACACCTACTGCAAAGCTTGGTCAGGAGAATTGTCCAATCTGTTCTGTTCCCTTCCTCTGATGAGGCACTCAACATCCTCTGCTGTTGTGGATGAGCAAGCTGTCATGTCCCCTGTGTGCATCTGGACATAGTATCAGCATCTTTTGGCTCAGGGAGAGTGTATAGCTCTGCACATCTAAGTAGGAACACAGAGCCCTGCCTAAGGCAAGATCAGACTGGAGTGGACTACACACCTTCTTGACATTGTCCTTAATGCCACCCCATCACACTCCAGACTCCCCCTCTACCTGACCACTTCTCTGTCACTGCTGCCATTGCTTGTATATTCCAAGCTCCAGCCTGGGTGCCTGGCCTCCTCTTCCACAAACTGCGAGAGTCAGCAGCAGGACTGAAGTGACACCTTCAGTCCTTTCCACCCAGACTTCTTGGTTGTTCCAGAATCCCAGGGCTTCCCCTGAATTTCCGTTCACTACTCAACGACACCAACTCCTTCAGTTAGCAAACCAGAGAGCCCAAAAGAAGGGACTTCACACCAGCCTTTCTCTTCCTCATTTTTTGGTACCCACAGACACCTCCTCAGCTAATGAAGGTGACAGGAAAGAGACAATGACACCAACAGGACAACAGGACAAAAGCACAGGCAGAAAGCTCATATAAGAAACGTGAATAGGACTGGCACTATGGCACAACAGGCTAACTTTCATATGGTGCCAGTTCTACTCTTGGCTATTTCATTTTCAATCCAGAAGGTCCCTTCTTAAGGTCTGGGAAAGCAGCAGAAGATGGTTCAATTGCTTGAGTCCCTGAGCCCCTGGGGGGACCCAGAAGAAATCTGACTTTGAATCAGCTCTGCTCTGATCATTGCTGTTATTTGGGGAGTAAACCAGCAAACGGAAGATTTTTTTGTCTGTCTATCTCTTTTTTTTTCTCTGTAACTTTGCCTTTCAAATATATTTTTTAAAAAGAAAAAAGAGGGGGCATGGCGCAATAACATAGTGGTTAATGTCCTCACCTTGAACACGCCAGGATCCCATGTGGGCACCAGTTCTAATGCAGGCAGCTCCACTTCCCATCCAGCTCCCTGCTTGTGGCCTGAGAAAACAGTCAAAGATGACCCAAAGCCTTGGGCCCAAAGCACTGGCCCAAAGCACTGGCCGTTACAGTCACTTGGGGAGTGAATCAATGGACGAAAGATCTTCCTCTCTGTCTTTCCTCCTCTCTGTATATCTGACTTTGTAATAAAAATAACTCTTTTTTAAAAAGTGGGGTGATTATATTAAGGCCATCATTGTGGAGCAACAGGTTAAACTGCTGCCTGCCATGGTGATTCGAGTCCCAGCCACTCCGGTCCAATCCAACTCTCCACTGATGTGGCTGGAAAAGCAGTGAAAGATGGTCCAAGTGCTTGAGTCACTGCTACCCGCCTGAGCTCCAGGTTCCAGGCTTTGGCCTGTCTCAGCCCCGTCATTGCAACCATTTGGGGAGTGAACCAGCAGATGGAAGCTCTCTCCCTTTCAAATATATCAAATTATATGTTAAATGTCAAAATAATAGAAGGTGGGCCTACTGCAATGGCTCAGTGGCTAAATCCTCATCTTGCATGTGCCGGGATCCCACATGGGCACCAGTTCGTGTCCTGGCTGCTCCACTTCCTATCTAGTTCCCTGTTTGTGGCCTGGGAAAGCAGTCAAAGACAGCCCAAAGCCTGGGAACCCTGCACCCGTGTGGGAGACCTAGAGGAGGCTCTTGACTCCTAGCTTTGGATCGGAGCAGTTCTAGACATTGTGGCCATTTGAGGAGTGAGCCAGCCAACCTAAGATCTTTCTCTCTGTCTCTCCTTCTCTCTGTAAATGTTCCTTTTCAATAAAAGTAAATGAAACTTTAAATAATAATAATAATAGGCAAGGTAAATCTAAAGAATTGTATCCATATTAAACCAAAGATTTGACAGCTAAAAATAACGCAGGATCCTAGATTTGATTATAGTATTATTTCAGTCTGAGCTTTCTGATTTTTGATGTGCCACATCAGGGGGAAAAAAACAACAAGGAAGCATTCTTTCTTAGGAAATTCTCCCTGATAGACCTGTGCTGAAGGGACCGCTGTGTGCTGGTGGAACACATTCTCACAGGGCGGTGCTCAGGCGCCGGGGCGGCAGCTGTGAGCACCTGCACACTGGGGGACACACGGCTCCTGCTGATACTTCCTGCCACCCCAGGCCCTCAGTCCTCTGAACCACTGGAGGAACTCGGTGAATGGCTGACCCCAATTCAGTCAGCTAACTCAACAAGACAGAATGGCCTTTTCTGGACCAGGAATTCCCGTTTGGGATTTTATTTACTTGAGTTTTGTATTTTGAAAGTTCTTATGTTTATTTACAGAGGCAGAGAGAGATACACAGAGAAAGAGAAAGACCTTTCTTCTGCTGGTACACTGCCCCAGATGTCCACAACAGCTAAGCTGGGTCAGGTAAAGACAGGAGCCAGGAGCCTCTTTTGGGACTCCCACATGGATCCAGGAACTTGGGCCATCGTCTGCTGCTCCCCCAGGTGCGTTAGCAGGGAGCTGGATCAAAAGTGGAACAGTCGGGCCCGGCGGCGTGGCCTAGCGGCTAAAGTCCTCGCCTTGAACGCCCCAGGATCCCATATGGGCGCCGGTTCTAATCCCAGCTGCTCCACTTCCCATCCAGCTCCCTGCTTGTGGCCTGGGAAAGCAGTTGAGGACGGCCCAGAGCTTTGGGACCCTGCACCCGCGTGGGAGACCTGGAGGAGGTTCCTGGTTCCCGGCATCGGATCGGCACACACCGGCCCGTTGCGGCTCACTTGGGGAGTGAATCATCGGATGGAAGATCTTCCTCTCTGTCTCTCCTCCTCTCTGTATATCCGGCTTTCCAATAATAATAATAAAATCTTCAAAAAAAAAAAAAAAGTGGAACAGTCAGAAATCAAATCAGCCCTCACGCGTCACAGGCAGCTGCCTGACCCACTGCGTTACAACACCGGTCCCTTGGATATCATGCCCTGACTGCCTCCCACAGACCTCTGCAGTGGAGGAAAGCAAAGATGGGGGTGCAAAAGCTTCCTAAATGCAGTGTTTGCTGCAGATAATCCAGACTGCGATATTTACAGCAGAGTGTATTCAGTTTCATATGTTCCCTTCCAAAGGACAGCCAAGACTTCCCCCAAACCATTCCACAGAGGGATAAAAAGCAACCTCTGCAAGGATCACCCTAAGGACCAAAAGTCCCCAGGGACCTCCCCCAACCTCCCAGGGAGAGCAGTTCCAACCAGGACAACTCTCAGCTCCTCTGAGAAGCATTGTCCCCTGAGAAGACGAACCCACTCCTCCGTGCCAGGCCCTGCGCCTCAGGCACAGGGACAGCCACCTTGCCACTCCCATTTCTAGAAAAAGAGAACCCACATCCACAATGAGAAAAGCTGGAACTGCCCCCCAGGGGGCCCCTTGCTATTGCCTGCCCTCCAGCCACACAGCCCAACTCCCCCCACCTCCACTTCCCCAGGGGTTGTCAGGGACACAAAGGCCCCTCCCTCACCCCCCCAATGTCCCTCCACTCGCCCCCCCTCCACCATCACTAGGGTGTCCAGGACATTGTGCGACTCAGGAAACAGCTCAGACTGAGGTTTGCAGCAGGCCAAGCAGGAGGAGGAAGGGCCAGTGGGAGCAGAGGAGGTGGCCCTGGCTCGGTGAGGGCTCTGAGGGTCCCTGCCCGAAGAGGGTCCAGACTGGGCTGGAGGCACAGGCCCTGGAATGCAGCCACCTCCTCTGCTACTGCTGCTGCTGCCGCTACTGCTGCTACTGCTGGGTTTCCCAACTGTCATGACCAGAGGTGAGGCAGGGGGTGGGAGTGCAGAGGGACCCAGCTCCCTGTGGAGACTGTCAGGGAGGGTGGGGGAAAGGGCTGTAACCCCAGGCCCCCCAGGGCCCTGCCTGAAGGAACTTCTCAGCCTTCCCATAGAAACAGCTTGCAGGGAGAGGCGACCCTGGCACTGGAAGTGCACAGCGGCTTTGGCCTGGAGCCAGGCATGGGGACTGCTCACGGGGGCAGGGAGGGGTGCACACCCCAGTCAGCCCTGGAGACAAGAGGCAGCAGGATCTTGCAGCCTTATGGTGGGAAGGGGGCAATACTCTGACCACCTCCTAGGGAGGGAGATGAGTGGGGAGTTAGAGATGGAGACACGGAAGGTCAAGGGCCCAGCCCTTTCCCAGCCCAGTTGTCCCCACCCCCCAGATGGCTCTGTGTTAGGCCCTTCCGGGAGGAAATCCCTTCCACGTCCCAGCCATTCACCTCCCTCTCCACCCCCCTCCTGCTCTCTGTTGTCCCGCTTCCGAGGGAGGAGCCTGAGGTGGCCAGAGAACAAACAGGAAGGGGAGCGGGGTGGGGTTTAGTAACTGAGGCCTGAGCCATCCAGGGCTGAGGCATGGGGAACACGTGGGCACAGGACACAGGAGCGTGAAGGACCCCTAGTCAGGGCAGGTGTGAAGGCTGCTCTGGGCAGGCCTCCCTGGGACAGCTTGGAGAGGAACCCAGAGGCAGCACCTCACTCCATCTTCTCTCCCTGTCCACCCCTAGGGCTGCTGTGCGGGAGTTTCCCAGACCCCTGTGCCAACGGAGGCACCTGCCTGAGCCTGTCTCAGGAAAAAGCGACCTGCCAGTGAGTGCACCTTATGAGAGAGACTGGAGGAAAAGGAGGAGGCAGGGTGGGGGAGGCGCAGGTGGGAAAGAAAGAGGAATGGGTGAGAGGTGGCAACACATGAAGGCCTGGGAGGGAGGAGGAGAGGGACAGGTGGAGTGAGCTCTCCCCTCTCACCCCTGCCCAGGTGTGCTCCAGGCTTCCTGGGGGAGACATGCCAGTTTCCTGACCCCTGCCAGGACACCCAGCTCTGCCAGAATGGGGGCAGCTGCCAAGCCCTGCTGCCTGCCACGCCAGGCTCCCCCAGTCCTCCCTCTCTGTCGGCCCCCGGCTTCTCCTGCATCTGTCCCCCTGGCTTCAGTGGCGAGAAGTGCCAGTCCCAGCTCGAAGACCCCTGTCCTCCCTCCTTCTGTTCTGAAAGGGGCAGCTGCCACATGCAGGCCTCCGGCCACCCACGATGTTCCTGCCTGCCTGGCTGGACAGGTAAGTGCTGTCAGGGGCAGTGAGGAGGAGGAAGGCCGGAGCAGTGGGCTAAGCTGTGAGGTAGCAGAGGCAAAACCGGAGCCTGGGATGTTGGCACCTCTGAGGACAAAGGCCGTGAGACTCAACTCTGCTGTCCTTACCACGGTGCCCACGGCTGTGAAGTGAGTTTCCTTAGTGCTATCCAGGTGGTTACACTCACCTAAAGATCAGGACATCAGTGTCAGGGAGCCATAATGATGCACCTGAGGATCAGAGTCAGCTGTGGCAGTGCAAGGTGCCAGCCCAAGCCTTCAGACGCTGAGTGGCACCCACTGCCCCAAGGAGGCGACCACTGAAGGAACCCCTTGTTCCCAGTTTTCCCAGGCAGGGCCCATTGGCAGTACTCCACCATTAGGTACAAGTACTATTTGGGGTTTATGTTTGTTCCTGATATATCCTCCCAGGGCATGGGGAAACTGAGGCAAGGGAAGCTAGAACAGAACAAAAAGAAGTGCAAAAATAGAAATAGTCCAGAGAGAGCTGTAACCTTAGATGGGCTAGAACCCAAGCTGGAGAGAGCTCCTTCCGCCCTCTGCCTCAGGTGAGCAATGCCAGCTTCGAGACTTCTGCTCTGCCAACCCCTGTGTCAATGGAGGTGTGTGTCTGGCCACGTACCCCCAGATCCAGTGCCGCTGCCCACCGGGCTTTGAGGGCCACACCTGTGAGCATGACATCAACGAGTGTTTCCGCGACCCCAGCCCCTGCCCCAAAGGCGCCTCCTGCCACAACACCCTGGGCTCGTTCCAGTGCCTCTGCCCCGCAGGACGAGGGGGTCCACGCTGCGAGTTTTGGGCGGGACCCTGCCCCCACAGGGGCTGTCTGAATGGTGGTACCTGCCAGCTGCTGCCGGGGGCAGACTCCACCTTTCACCTGTGCCTCTGCCCACCAGGTATGTGCTCTCAGGGTTTTCTCACAGCTCATCTCTCTGAGCAGGGAGGGTGGTCTCTCTTGGCCTCGCCCTCCTCTTCTCCCCCACAAGCTGACCCCTTGACCCTGCCAGGTTTCACAGGCACGGAGTGTGAGGTGAACCCAGATGACTGTGTTGGGCACCAGTGTCAGAATGGGGGAACCTGCCAAGACGGGGTAGGCACCTACACCTGCCTCTGCCCGGAAACCTGGACAGGTAAGTTGTTTAAGTCACCAGGGGTACAGAGGGTCAGCCCATGACCTCACGAGCTCCCTGGTCTGGCCCTGGTCCCCTGCCCATCCTCCTGCCCCCCACAGGCTGGGACTGCTCAACAGACGTGGATGAGTGTGAAACACAAGCCCCCATACGCTGCAGAAACGGGGGCACCTGCCAGAACTCAGCAGGCGGCTTCCACTGCGTGTGTGTGAGTGGCTGGGGGAGCGCCAACTGCGAAGAAAACCTGGACGACTGTGCTGCGGCCACTTGTGCCCCAGGCTCCACCTGCGTTGACCGTGTGGGCTCCTTCTCCTGCCTCTGCCCGCCTGGACGCACAGGTGTGGGGACAGTGGAGCCAGCAGGCAGGAAGGTTCCGAGGGGAGCACTGAGGGCTTCCACTAGGTGGCCTCCGAGAGCCTCACCAGCCCTACCCCTGCAGGCCTCCTGTGCCACCTGGAAGACAGGTGTCTGAGCCAGCCATGCCACAGCGAAGCCCAGTGCAGCACCAACCCCCTGACAGGCTCCACGCTCTGCCTCTGTCAACCTGGCTACTCAGGGCCAACCTGCCACCAGGACCTGGATGAATGTCAGATGGGTGAGGTGTCCCCGTACCGCACCACACCCTGAGGTCCTGGCCCAGTTTAAGGGAACCTCTGCGTTGAAATTAGACGAGAGCACACTGGTTTTCAAATTAAGAACTGAGTCCCTCATTTTTCCTAGGATCTATCTGGTTTGGGTGCCTCAACCCCACCTGGCTCTCTCAGACGTACCCCCTTTTGTCTTACCCCAACTTAGAGATACAAGTTCCTGCCCCAGGGCTGTCTTATCTCCCGGCACCCAGGCTCATGCCTCCACCCTGACCCCCTTCCCACAGCCTGGCCTCTGCATCCTCCAGCCCCACCTCTTGACTCCCAGCTCTTCTCTCCTCCCAGCACAGCAAGGCCCCAGTCCCTGTGAACACGGTGGCTCCTGCCTCAATACCCCTGGCTCCTTCCACTGCCTCTGTCCACCTGGCTACACCGGCTCCCGCTGCGAGGCCGATCACAACGAGTGCCTGTCCCAGCCCTGCCAGCCAGGCAGCACCTGCTTGGACCTACTTGCCACCTTCCACTGCCTCTGCCCACCAGGTGCCAGCAGGATGGGGTCTCGGTGGGCAGGGAGGAAGGCAGGATATTGACATGAGCCCAAGGGACATTGCTCCTCACAGCAAGAACAGCCTTGAGCCAGTAGGGGTCAGTTTCTGCTCCCTCACGCCCAGATGAAAACACGGAGACACCCTGAACCCCTAGGAAGGCTAGCACAGATGGAAGTGAGGTTGCACATGGCTCACTCGACTCTAGGGGGCTGTCTTTCCTTTCATTTCATCATGGAGTGCGCAGCCCGTGGCAGGTGGAAGGGCAGTTAAAATTCCTCTGCTCAGGCATCACAGAACCAGACTAGCTTGCTTTGCACCAAGTACAGTGTGAAACTCTTCCATGCCTTCTCTTTTCAACAAGCTATGAGTCTATCTTGTCACTACACCCATTGCACAGAGAAATGAAATGACCTGTCCAACATCACCCAGCTAGCAGGTGGCATTGCCAAGATCCAGGCTGGGGACTCATAGTTAGAACCTCTTGGCTGCCTGGCCTCTAGGAGTGAAGCAACACCCAAGGATGACGGCTCAGGCCACCCACAGACAAGACCAGAAGAGTAGAACTGTCCAGAAACCCAAGGCACAATGTTGTAGATAGCAAAGACCTTCAGGGCAAACTCCCTTGATTCAGGGTGAAGTCTAGGAGAGCCAGTGAGGCCAAAGCAACAGAGCAAATACAGGAGCCACACACCTTCCCCGTGTCCTTCCAGTACCCCCACTGTGGACCCTCCAGCCTAGAAGACCTGACCAGGAAGGAGCAGGAGGGACTCACTCCCTATCCCCTGTCCACCTGGCTCCTGTGTACCCTGGGTGTCCTCCAAGGAGAGCCTGGCTCTGTGCACATAGCACTGTCCCCAGAGGCACCTTCCCCAGCCCTCCTCCCTGTCCCCAGCAAGTCCCCTACTTCCTGACCTTTCATCCCTGAAGGAGGCAAAGTACAGGCCAGAGGAGAACAGGAACCCAGGGTCATGGAGTTGGGCCCCCAAGCAGATGACAGTGGCCCATTGGGCAGGTTTAGTTCTAGAACACTGGTGTCATGGGCCGAGGGAGCAGCTGAGGCAGGGCCCACCCGGCTGAGCCTCTCCTCTCCAACATCTGGCCTCAGGCCTAGAGGGGCGGCTGTGCGAGGTGGAGATTGATGAATGTGCCTCAGCTCCTTGCCTGAACCATGCTGACTGCCACGACCTGCTTAACGGCTTTCTGTGCGTCTGCCTGCCCGGTGAGCTGCCACACCTGACCCAGGGCTCCAGACCTCCCAATTCAGCCCAGCAATGGCCTTAGGCCCCTTGAGTCAGGCTTTCTGTAGTCTGGCCTGGGAGTCGTTGTTTCTGTCCCCCCATCCACCTCATCCCTGTCCTGCCAAGTGTCCTTCCCAGGCCTAACATGATTGGGTTCTTCCACTGGTACCCCAAGATGGGTTCCATTACTATTCCCCTTTAACAAGAAGGCTGGAGCCCAGAAAGGCTGGGGAGCTTGCCCCACATCACGCAGCTACCTTTTCCATATCTCCCTCCTGTCACCCCATGCTCACCTGCCCTAAGTGTCTCCTCTGGGAAGCCCTACAGGTTCACCTGTATATACCTCATCCTTCTCTCCCCACCCACTCCCTGCCCCCCAGGATTCACAGGCACCCGCTGTGAGGAGGACATGGATGAGTGTAGAAGCTCTCCCTGTGCCAATGGTGGGCAGTGCCAGGACCAGCCCGGAGCTTTCCACTGCAAGTGTCTCCCAGGTATGCTGGGATTCAGATGCTGGATGTGGGGAACGGGGTAGGGCAGATATCTGTGCAGGTCACTGAGTCTCCCACTGCTGTGCCCCAGGCTTTGAGGGGCCGCGTTGTGAGACGGAGGTGGACGAGTGCCTGAGTGGGCCCTGCCCCCCCGGAGCCAGCTGTGTTGATCTCCCAGGAGCCTTCTTCTGCCTCTGCCCCACTGGCTTCACAGGTCAGCATGAGGAAGGGTGCAGCAGAAAGGCCTTGAAGGATACTGGAGTCCATTAGGGGTAGAGCACAAGTCCTTAGGGGGTGTCAGGACATGAGAACAGAATGCCAATGCTATCCTTTAAAGTTAATTCAATACAAAAACCACACAACCATGCAGCCATGGGGACAAGGGCATGGGTCACTGTTAGGCCCACAGTGGACCAAACCTGAATGGTCTGAGGAGGGCTCAGGGACAGTGGATGGGCTTAAAGGGCAGCCATGCACCTGCTCACCTAGCAAGCAGCTGTGAGGCGCTGGCTGCACCAGACGCAAAGTTCAACAACAGAACTGCTGTCCTCAGCGGCTTTAAATCAAATACAGAGACCAGCACTTTCCCTGTTGATTGTGGGCTCAGACAGGTGTCCTGAGAGGGGAATGTATCAGATTCTATCCGAGCCCTGAGACCCAAACAACCCAGGCTAAAGAGACAGGAAGGCTTCATGAAGGAGGTAATGGTTAAGCCATGTTGAAAACTGATCAGGAGTTTATCAAGACAGAAGCGAGGCAGCAGGTTTTAGTCGGAGATAACCCTGTGGTCAAAGGCATGGAGGGGAGGAAAACATAGCCCACTGAAGGGACTGCAAGAGAGGCAGAGCTCGGGTGCAATGGGGTTAAGAGAGAAAGCGAACCATTGTCAAGGGCCTTGCCACAGTGACTCCAGGGTGACACTCTGAGGAAGTTAGATGCTGTCCAGGAGGCAGCAGGGAGCCACTAGAGAGCGGGTTCATGGGAAGTGCACGAGTCATGCTGAAGAGGAGGACATGGAGGGTTCTGCTTCCTCTCTGACCCGCCTCCCTACCCCAGGCCAGCTCTGTGAGGCTCCCCTGTGTGCCCCCAACCTGTGTCAGCCCGAGAAGAGCTGCCGGGATCAGGAAGACAAGGCCCACTGCCTCTGCCCAGATGGGAGCCCCGGCTGTGCCCCTGCTGACAACTGCACCTGCCACCATGGGCGCTGTGAGAGGTGACGCCCCCTTCTCCCTCTCAGTCCCTTCCCCTCAGCCCTCCTCAACTCAGGTGGGGCAGGGCGGGTCTAGGGAAACAAGCAGTAAGAACAGGAAGGAAACAGCCAAGCTTTCAGGACATGCTGGGGTGGAGACTCAGCCAGGCCGTGTTCAAGGAGGAGCTCAGACTTCATGGGGGAAACGGAGCAGAGAGAAGAGCTCCAAGTGCCAGGGCCAGCTCATCGTTCACTCAGTGCCACTGAGCTCTGCTTGGCGTGGACACTGTTCCAGGCACAGAGCAACAGAGACAGGAGGCAGGCCACAGGGAGCTTCCACTCCAGTGGCAAACGGTAAGCACATAAGCAGCAAATTAGAGGATGCACACACACATATGCATACACGTACATATACACAAGCATATTTACATATATGCATACATATGCCTGCATGTGGATGAACAATGCATGCACATACATATATACCCACACTGACATACATGTACACATACATGCATGTGCATGTATAAACAAAACCATATACATGCATGCATATAAACATATACACATAAATGTGTGTGCATATACATACACACACAAGAGAAAGTGAGCAGGAGGAGGTTGTGAAGAGGAAAACGTGATGCTGACAGCAATGTCACTGAAGGCTGTGGCCAGCAAACGTCGAGGGCAAAGGTGTCCAACCCTTAGTAAAAAGCGAGGATTCACTTAAGAGGAGAAACCCTTTCTCTTTCTATGACCAGATCCTCGTGTGTATGTGACGTGGGCTGGACAGGGCCTGAGTGTGAGGTGGAGCTGGCAGGCTGTGTCTCTGCACCCTGTGCCCACGGGGGCACCTGCCACCCCCAGTCCTCCGGCTATAACTGCACCTGCCCCGCAGGCTACACAGGTGAGGCCCTCCCTAAGCCACAGACACTATGAGCCAGTCACCCCTCCCCCCGACCCAGTCAAAGGCAAGGCATGTGTCCAAAGGTTCTAGGTCTCTACCAAAGAGAACTGGGCATGGGCTGCAGGGGGGCACAGGTGACATGCAGGGTGGTGGTGGTACATCTGTGAGGGAGGGAGGAATAGAAGAAATTTGGTATGGGAGAATGGTAGGGTGGAAAGGAAGAGGGAAAGACCCACCTGTTTTTCTCAGGGCCCACCTGTAGTGAGGAGGTAACAGCTTGTCACTCAGAACCCTGTCTTAACGGTGGTGCCTGTAGCCCCAGCCCTGGGGGCTACTCCTGCACCTGCCCTCCAAGCCACACGGGACCTCAGTGCCAAACCAACACAGACCACTGTGTGTCAGGTAAGTGTCACTGTGTCCCGGGGCTCTGTGTCCCATGGGATGGAGGAACTGGGCAGGGTGTGCTAGAGCCATCTTCTTAACGAACTAATTGGATGGTGTGAGCTGTTGCTCTCTGGTGAGGGATGGGGGTGAGTGTCCTGTGTGCAGTGTGAGGTCACAGGCAAACAACACAACCATCACCTCTCTCCAGCACCATGCCTCAATGGAGGCTCCTGTGTGAGCATGCCAGACACCTCCTTCTGCATCTGCGCACTGGGCTTCCAGGGCCCACACTGTGAGGGAAGGACTCGCCCCAGCTGTGCAGATAGGTGAGCAGAGCACAGAGACCCCAGGATGAAGGAAGGGGGTCTCAACCCCCACCCCTCAGTCTCCCCATCCCTCCTCTCCCTCTCCCCTTGGACTCCAGGCTACCTCCAGGTCCACCCCTTTACTCCTGCTGCCCCTTCACCCCACTTGGCCATCTCCACAGTGGCTGGTTCCCAACGCATCATACTCCCTCCTGCGTGATCCCCAGACCTTCTTCCTACTGCACCCTGTCCCTGTCTTGTCCAGTCCCTGTAGTAACCGGGCAACCTGCCAAGACAGCCCTCAGGGTCCCCGCTGCCTCTGCCCACCT
Organism: Ochotona princeps; assembly: GCF_030435755.1. Taxonomy (NCBI): domain Eukaryota; kingdom Metazoa; phylum Chordata; class Mammalia; order Lagomorpha; family Ochotonidae; genus Ochotona; species Ochotona princeps. The sequence continues at coordinate 115,019,933 of NC_080832.1, forward strand.
GGCTACACGGGAGGCAGCTGCCAGGTGAGCTGAGAAGGGACGGGGAGAGTGGGGAGAGCTCCAGTCAGCGCGGTTTGGGGAATAGAACATGGGCATTGGGAAGCTTGGGAGAGAAAGGTGTAGGGATCTCTGAGCAGGGGTGCAGGATGAGGTTTGCATGGAGAGGGAAGGACTGAAAACATCTAACTCCAGGGACTGCTCTGAGCTGGGAGTATCAAAGGAAACCAGAGAGGGTCACCTAACCCCAGGCCATTTGGGAGAGAGCTGCAGGAGTTAGGACAGGAGGAGGCGTAGTTGGCAGGGGACCACCTCCGGGCTCTCAGATCTGATGTACTATCCTGCCTTGTGTTCCCTCCCAACCCCCAGACACTGGTGGATCTCTGTGCCCAGAAGCCATGTCCACTCAACTCCCACTGCCTCCAGGCTGGGCCCTCCTTTCACTGCCTGTGCCTCCAGGGATGGACTGGGCCTCTCTGCAACCTGCCACTGACCCCCTGCCAGAAGGCTGCGCTGAGCCAAGGTACCAGCCCAAGAGACAACTAGGGGGCAGAGGAGGACAAAAGGTGTCCACCAGCTGAGAGGCAAAAACCACACTGACCAGTCACAGTTACTGATTCCACGGTTCAGCACCCAAGGAAGCCTGGCACGGCTGAGCCACTGTCACATGCTGAACACAAGGTCAGCAACCCCAACCAGCCAGTGAGCAGGCTCCGGTCTACACAACCGCCAGGGACTCACTGTGAAACAACCCAGTTGAGTCATGATCATCACAGCTATGCACTCTACCTCACTTTTTGCAAATGAGGTTTTTTTTTTTTTTTTTAGTTATTTGAAAGGCAAAGTTACAGAAAGAGACAGAATAGTCCAACCACAGATTCAGACCTCAAATAGCTACAATGGCAGGGGCTGGGCCAGGCTAAACGCAGAAGCTGTGAACTTCTTCTGGATCTCCCGTATAGATGCAAGAGCCTGAGCATTTGAACCATCCTCCACTGCTTTCCCAGTCGCAGGGAACTAGCTCGAAAGTGGAGCAACCGGCACTAGTACTCATGTGGTATTTGGCATGGCAGGCAGAGTCTTAACCCACTATGCCACAGCACCTCCAACCCCTCCACCCCCCGACTTCACTCACTTTGAGGTTACCCCCACCCCTTCTCCTCACCTAATTAAGCTCTGGTCTGAGAGGAGGTTGGGAAAGAGACTTGTGGAGTCAGAGCATGGCTGACAGAATCACAGGGAGAGAACAGCAAAGATGCAAAGCTCAGGAGACACAGGGGTCACTGGCCAAGCCACACACTTGAAGGTTCCCTCCCATTCTTTGATCCTGATTTGGTCTAAATCAAGGAAACAGGTGTTATGTTTGCAACTTCCTAATAAGCTTAAAAAGAGACTTTCTGCAGCACTGCCAGAAAGGACAAGAAAGAGGGCTCCCACACGGGATGGTAGCAGCCCCAAACCCTCTCATAGGGTCTGGTGACATCGGAACTACAGTCAGGAGCCCTGGGTGGTACTCAGAGATAAAAGGGTTGTAAATCTCCTTTTGGACTCAGGAGAGGAGCTTTCTCTGGTCCTTATCTAGTTCTAGCCTTGGCTCCCAGGCCTCTCTTATACCAGCCATCAGGGTTGTGAGCCCCAAAATTAGTTCAGATAGACAGATACAAATAAAGGTCAGCTAGTTGATAATCAGGCAGCTTGTTCCTTATTGATCAGGCTTCCCATCTGGCTTTTCAGATAGAGAGACATAGATATAGATACAGAAAGTCTGGAACAGCCAGGGAAAAGACCAATTAGCCTATAATCGCTCAGCCTGTACTTACCGGCCAGGCTCCCTATTTGTGTCTTCTGGACTTTACTAGGTAAGATGTAGAGTTAAATTCTTCCTCACTCACTGGGATGTTGGGGATTTCCCTGCTCACCTGCCTAAAACTTTTCTATTCTTCAATTGTTAAAATGCAATGTTCAGTAAAACCATGCTTAATCACTATACACTGCAAAGTTTAAATTGTGGCTTAATTTTCTTCCCCCAAAAACTTGATCAACTTATGACTGTTGATGCTGAACAAGATGTAACAGTATAGAAACTTTGATGTTAAGTTTGTACTTAGCTGTTATATATATGATGGATGTTAATGTTGATGCTTAAAAAAAAGAAAAAAATAATTCTGCCCTTAAAATAAAATGAATAAATCTTGAAAGAAAGAAAGGAAGAAAGAAAGAAAGAAATAGAGAAAGAAAGAAGGAAAAAAAGAAAGCTCATGGGGATGGGGTGGGGGGGAACCTGATTCTTTTATCCTTTGAGCGTAAGCAGATGCTAACTTCCCGAGCTCAGAGTGGGGCCCATGCAGAAGTGTCCACAGCCTCTTTTCCCAAGGTCAGGGCCCCTGACATTTATTCGTCTATGTTCTGACTTCTCTTGCCAGGCATAGAAATCTCCTCCCTGTGCCAGAATGGAGGCCTCTGTGTGGACAGCGGCCCCTCCTATTTCTGCCGCTGCCCCCCTGGATTCCAAGGCAGCTTGTGCCAGGATAAAGTGAACCCCTGTGACTCCAGGCCTTGCCAGCATGGGGCCACCTGTGTGGCCCAGCCCAACGGCTACCTCTGCCAGGTGAGAGGGTCTACAGAAGAGTCGGGGGAGGCAAGAGAGACCAGAAAAGGCTAGATGGGGGAGCAATAGGGAGCAAAATCTCCACGTATCCAATTCCTCCCTCCTCCACCCGACACAAGCAAGCAACCCCAGACACACCATTCTACCCTCTGCCCGGGGCCTTCCCCAGCACCTGTGACCAGACCTGTGTTGCTTACCACCAGCTTCCCAATCGCTGTCTGCCTCTACGCTGTCCTACAGCTTCACTCTGTGCCCATTCCTCTGCCAAAAAGGTTGGGCTGGCCTGTCACTGCCCTGCCTGATACTCTGGAGGAGTTGCCCACTTCTCTTCAGAACAGCCCAGCACAGCCAAGCACTGACTGCTTCGTGGGCCTCACCTGCTCCCAACCCCCAGTCTTTCATCTCTCTGCCACAGCAGCATAAGCATGCCACTGGCTTCTGGGCACACGACACATGGAGTCACGCCTCCTGGCCTGTGTCCTGGTTGTTGTATCTGCCTGGAACAGCCTTCCTCACCCATCTTTCACCAGGCGGTGCCCAGGAAGTGTCTTCAACATTTCCCCTAATCCTGCCAGGCAAAATCCTCACATTAGTGGTCCAAATCCCCAAGCTCAGAGAGCCAAGTTAGGGTTCAAGCCCAAGCTGCCTGAAGTCTGCACTCGGAGCACAGAATCCAAGCTTTCCACAGGAAGCGCAGCACAGCTCCCCAACCCCCTCTTTCTTCCACATTTCTTTTGTGAACATTTTCAAACACATCCAAAAATAACACACCACTGATCAATAGTGACCCTCCCTCTTTCACAGCACACCCACCTTCAGAGTTTTCCAGCCCCCCAGCCTCACTATCTCTGGCCACGCCTCCTGTCACCTGTGCCGGCACATTCCTGCACACGTGTAGACCTTGTCAATGACGCCTTTCTAACAGAGCTGCATGAAGCAATCAGATAATGGTTATGGGTTTTGGTTATGGAGTCACAAGTTGAAGTCTCTTAATCTTTCAGGCATTGCTATTTTTTCATCTGTAAAGTGGAGATCAAATGAGGTCATCCCCATAAAGTGTTGCTGGGAAGGCTTTTATAAAGTTCTGTGTAAAAAAAATCATGCAACAAACGCCATCTCTGGTTGACTAAGAGCTTTGTAGAAACAAGAACGATCTCTAGTTTTCTTGCTATTCCTAGTTCTTAAAACAGTGTCTGGCACCACGTAGGCATTTAATAGATGCTAGAAATTTATAAAGTATGAGGGAGCTTCATGTGCTGGTCCAGAAAGGAGGTTTTTACCGAAACAGAAGCTGAGCTGAGAGACCCTGATTGTGCAGGACTGGGGAGAGTTAAGTTGTGTGCTGCTGCATGATCATGGGTCATGTGGAGTTGAGGCAGAAGGGTCAAGCCATGCATGGCGGTGATGGATGCTGAGTCAGCTGACACTGTTGAGCTGGAAGGCAGGCAGCCAGGCAGCTGACCTGAGCTGGATACCTCAGAGTAGTGGCCAGGCTTACCCGTGGGTTCCCTGCCTGACTCTGCCTGCAGTGTGCCCCAGGCTACAGTGGACAAAACTGCTCAAAGGAACCTGACGCCTGTCAGTCTCAGCCTTGTCACAACCATGGGACTTGTACTCCCACACCTGGAGGCTTCCACTGTGCCTGCCCTCCAGGCTTTGTGGGGCTGCGCTGTGAAGGGGACGTGGATGAGTGCCTGGACCGGCCCTGCCACCCTACTGGCACCTCAGCCTGCCACTCTCTGGCCAATGCCTTCTACTGCCAGTGTCTGCCTGGATATACAGGTGAGCCCAGGCAGATCTTGGAGATCCCTACAATCCTACCCCATTAGGCAGTCTTGGCATCTCGCCCAGCCCCTTCCTCCACACCCAGCCCACAGGAGATGCCCCAGGAGGCCTTTGCCTCTCCAGCTTCTGCTGGGCCAGCTCCTTGAAATGAGGCAGGGACCTGCTCAATGTGATGCTTGCTCTTCCCCCGACACACAGGGCGGTGGTGTGAGGTGGAGACAGATCCCTGCCAAAGCCTGCCCTGTTCCCACGGAGGGTCCTGTGAGGCAACAGCTGGACAACCCCCAGGCTTCACTTGCCACTGCCCCAAGGTAAGAGACTACAAAGCTGCTTCCTGTGCAGCCCCTCGCATTTATGGAAGGCAAGAATGCCTGAGCCAGAACCTAGAGGGAGGCGTGGGGACGCAGCGCAGGGCACACCGCTGCTGGGGCCAGCCAACTCAAGAGCACAGTGATGCAGTCTCCCAGTAAGCAGTGGGGGAAGGCAGGATCCGCTGGTAGAGTGGACAGAATGTTCAGAAATCACAGGTGTCAAAGGGACAGTAGCAAGCTCCCCCAGGTCGAGCTGGGCGGCTTAGAGACGTTCTTTAATTCTGTATATGTGTTCATGGACATCAGATGCACGAGCTTGATTGTTCCTGGCATTCATTTAAAAAAATTTATTTTTATTGGAAAGCAGATTAACAGAGTTTAGAAAAACCCTCCATCTGCTGGTTCACTCCCCAGAGGGTCACAAAGGGTGGAGCTGAGCCCATCCAAAATTAGCAGCCAGGAACTTCTGGGTTTCCGATGCAGGTGCAGGGTCCCAAAGCCTTGGACCATGACCCACTGCTTTCCCAGGCCACAAGCAGGGAGCTAGATAGAAAGCAGAGCTGCCAGGACACAAAATGGCACCTCTGTGGGATGCCAGTGCTACACGGCAGAGGATTAGCCTGTTGAACCAACACACCAGCCCCTTTCCCTGGTATTCCTATTTTCTTATTCTCACACTTTTAACATCCAGGAACCTACTCAATTACAATATTAACAACTTAGAGCTACTTATGTTCTCCTCTATGCTGTTCTCCCTCAAGAGGAAGACATTTAATCCTATCTCCAAGGATTAAGATGATATTAGCTCCTGCCTGTTAACTATGTAGGCTTCTAGGACTTGCATTTTGATGCTGTAGGGACATGGCTGTGTTCACCCATCCTTACAAGATGTCCTTGTGGTGGTTCCAACACCCACAGAATGATTAACTTGATGGTCTCCAGGATCCTCCATATATATGAGAATTGAGGCACCTCTGTGCTATCCTAAATCAGGGTAGTCTACATAGATGGGGAGTGCGCAGAGCAACGCAAGGGCTGTCCTTACTGTCTCTCATCCCCTCCACAGGGTTTTGAAGGCCCCACCTGCAGCCACAGAGCCACTCCTTGCGGCCCCCATCACTGCCACCATGGAGGCCTGTGCCTGCCCTCCCCTAAACCAGGCCTGCCACCCTTCTGTGCCTGCCTCAATGGCTATGGGGACCCTGACTGCCTGACTCTGCTGTCCCCTCAGGGCTGTGGCCCCCCATCTCCATGCCTACATAATGGCAGCTGCTCAGAAACCCCCTGGTTGAGGGGCCCAGGCTTTCGATGCTCCTGCCCTCCTGATTCCCCTGGGCCCCGATGTCAGAGGCCTGGCACCCAGGGGTGTGAGGGCCGAGGTGGAGATGGGGCCTGCGATGCAGGCTGCAGTGGTCCAGGAGGAAACTGGGATGGAGGGGATTGTTCTCTAGGGGTCCCGGACCCCTGGAAAGGCTGCCCTTCCCACTCGCGATGTTGGCTTCTCTTCCGGGATGGACAATGCCACCCACAGTGTGACTCTGAAGAGTGCCTGTTCGATGGCTATGACTGTGAGACTCCTCCAACGTGCACGTGAGCTTAAACCCTTGGGAAGGGGAAAGCTAGAGGGGGCAGTGAGGGGAGGACAACGACCATGGGTGCCCCTGAGGTAAGGTGAGGCCTTAGCCTCCTACTTAACAACCACTGCGGAGTAGGCATAGTGGGGTGACCTGAGGTCTGGTATGAGGCCGGGCCTTTGTCTGGGCTGCTTGATCCATGGGAGGTCAGGCCCCAAGTCTGCCTCCCAAACAGTGCCTTGGACCCTTCTGTAGGATGACAGGGAGCTTGAGAGGGGAGAGAGACTGGTAGGCTCAGGAGATGGGTGTACATGGACACCAGAGTGGGCGCACGACCATCCAGAACATCACAGCTGCTTCTGATCAGCAACTCGAGTTCTAGAGGCCAATGTCAGAAATTCTCCCTGGGGGTAGAGTGGGGAGTCTGATTTCTGGGGATCCTGAGTACCCTTTCTTCTCACCCCACAGTCCAGCCTATGACCAGTTCTGCCAAGATCACTTCCACAATGGGCACTGCGAGAGAGGCTGCAACACGGCAGAGTGTGGCTGGGATGGGGGGGACTGCAGGCCTGAGGGTGGGGATGCCACAAGGGGGCCCTCCCTGGCCCTGCTGGTGGTGCTGAGCCCCCCAACCCTGGATCAGCAGCTGCTTGCCCTGGCCCGGGCGCTGTCCCTGATTCTGAGGGTGGGACTCTGGGTAAGGAAGGATGGTGATGGCAAGGACATGGTGTTCCCCTATCCTGGGGCCCGGGCCGAAGAGGAGCTAGGAAGAACGCAGGACCCCTCTCATCAGGAGAGAGCAGCCCCTCACACACAGCCCCTGGGCAAGGAGACAGACTCCCTCAGCGCTGGGTAAGATGCTGAGCAGAGGGTGGGGATCGAATGCTAGTTTGTTTTTCTTAATGGGGGCAGTGGGCAGGAAGGGTGTTAGAGACTGACACTGGTTCCTCTCTGCAGGTTTGTGGTGGTAATGGGTGCGGATTTATCCCACTGCGGCCCTGAGCATCCTGCATCCCGCTGTCCCTGGGACTCTGGACTCCTGCTCCGCCTGCTGGCTGCCATGGTGGCGGTAGGGGCCCTGGAGCCCCTGCTGCCTGGGCCTCTCCTGGCTGCTCACCCTCATGCAGGCACCGGTAGGTGATCCCTCCACCTGCCCTCACCTGTGCTCCCAGGCCAGCTCTCATGTGACAGGCAACAGAGAGCCAACGGAACAGGGCAACCAGAACCCGAAGTGTGCTTTGTGAGGACTTCACCTCCATCCTCTCCTTCCTTCCAACCCCAGCTCCTCCCGCCCCTTGGTTCTGCAGTCTGCATCCTTAGATCCCTAACCTCTTCAGCAAGCCTGGCCTTTGGCTTCATCTTTTTTGTTTGCTTAATGATTTCTTTTTATTGAAAAGGGAAATTTTACACAAAAAAGGAGAGACAGAAAGTTCTGTCTGCTAGTTCATTCCCTAAGTGACTGCAACAGCCAGAGCTGAACCAACCCAAAGCCAGGATCTTTGGAGTCTCCCATATGGGCACTGGGTCCCAAGGCTTTGAGCCATCCTCTACTGCTTTCCCAGAATACAAACAGGAAGCTGGATGGGAAGTGGAGTATAGCTAGAAACAAACCGGTGCCCATACAGAATGCCAGTGCTTGCAGGTGGAGGATTAATCTGTTGAGCCATCAGCCAAGCCCCTCCTGCTTATCTTTACTGATAAATACCCAGAGTCTATCAGATGATTCAGGGCACATAAATGAATACTGTCTCAGGGGGATGCTCACATGTGCGTACACCTAAGCATTGTGATGCTGGTAACTCACTAATCTTCCCAGTACCCGCCTGAAACAGGCACTTTATCTCCTTGTATAGATGAAGAAACAGCCAAGGAGGAGCTCCTGCATCTGCCTAGAGGTCTCACAGGCATGGCCAGAAATGACCTGTTTCACTCTTGCTCCCACCAGCACCCCTCACCACCCAGCTCCCCTGGCCTGTACTGTGTGCATCCGTGGCTGGGGTGCTCCTCCTGGTCCTTGGGGCTCTTCTGGTCCTCCAGCTTGTGCGGCGCCGACGCCGGGAGCACGGGGCCCTCTGGCTGCCACCTGGCTTCACTCGACAGCCCCGGACCCAGGCAGCTGCCCGCCGCCGCAGGCCCCCCCTGGGCGAGGACAGCATCCGCCTCAAGTGAGAGTGAGGAGGAGCCCAGGCTCTGGGGGATGAGGAGTTTGGGTCTCTAAGGATCTCTGGTCTCTAAGGATCAGAAGTGATAAGAAATAACATTGCAGATATTGATGATGGGAGGGAGAGAGGAGCAGGAAGGCTGCTGGCCAGCATGAAGACCCGAGGTCATAACCCCACAGATTCTCTACCCATCCCCTTCCAGGACGCTGAAGTCAGAGGCAGAAGTCGATGAGGATGGAGTGGTGATGTGCTCAGGCCCGGAGGAAGGAGAGGAGGTAAGCCAGGCAGAATGGTCCAGAGCAGGTGGAGTGGGGGAAATCAGAAGTAGATGAACCGTCTTTACCAACCCTCACATGTGTTCCCAGGCTGAAGCAGCAGCGTCCCCCTCCACGTGCCAGCTGTGGCACCTGTCCGGTGGCTGTGGGGGGCTCCCTCAGGCAGCCATGCTAACCCCTCCCCAAGAGTCTGAGAAGGAGGCCCCTGATACGGACATCTGTGGCCCTGGTATGTGAACCAATCTAGCCAAGAAAATGGAAAATAAATTATCAGAGCTACAGAAATCAGACAATAAAGAGGCTTAGATCAGGGGCTGTCCTAGCAGAGTCTTAGGACTGCATCACCAGGGGGACTGGTCAGGAGGAACACAGCTGGCTCAGAAATGGGAACAACTGTGAACACACCAAGTGAGCGTGACCCAGACTCCAGTTGCCCTAGAACTTTAGGGAGTGTGGGCTGCTCAGCTCCTTTCACAGACCAGGAACCTGAGATAAGCAAAGTTAACGAAAACCACACAAAATTCACCACCAGTACTTAGCTTCCCAACACTCCAGCCGTGACTGTCTGAGCCTTGTGTTCATACCTCCCTGTCAGTGTGTCCTCTGGTCTGACCCATCGCTCATGTGTTACCCACACACAGATGGAGTGACCCCCATGATGTCAGCAGTCAGCTGTGGAGGAGTAGAGTCCAGGACCTTCCAGGGGGAATGGCTGGGGGGTCCTGAGCCCTGGGAGCCTCTGCTGGACAGGGGGGCTTGTCCCCAGGCTCACACCGTGGGCACTGGGGAGACGCCCCTGCACCTGGCTGCCCGATTTTCCCGTCTAACTGCTGCACGTCGCCTGCTTGAGGCTGGAGCCAACCCTAACCAGCCAGACCGGGCCGGGCGCACCCCGCTGCACGCTGCTGTGGCTGCAGACGCCCGGGAAGTCTGCCAGGTCAGCACACACGGGGTCTCTGAAGGGAAGGAGGGAAAAACTGAAACATCAACCTGGGCTGAAACATCCTCCAGAAAAAGAATGGATGTCAAATAAGTGCAGGGAGCTAGATATGGTTTGGGGAAGTGAAAGTGTGCAAGACCTGAACGAGCAGCTCAGGGTCCCCCCGATGTCACAGGCCTTCTCTGTCCCCACAGCTCCTGCTCCGCAGCAGACAGACCGCAGTGGATGCACGCACAGAGGACGGCACCACGCCGCTGATGCTGGCCGCTCGACTGGCGGTGGAGGACCTGGTGGAAGAACTGATCGCAGCCCGGGCAGACGTAGGGGCCAGAGATAAACGGGGTATGGAAGGGTGCTAGAGAAGGTGAGCAGATGCGGACAGATGTGGGGTGGCAGGGAGCCCAGCTGGAGGCTGGACACTCCCTTGGAACCCTGCTGGCCTGCTGTGCAGTGGCAGTAAGGAGCCGTCCTCAGCCATCCACACTGCTCCAGGACAGAAAAAGCTGATGCAGGACAGTGCCTGTGGGAAAAGAGAGGGGCCTCGTGGGAGGTGGTCTCCCGATTCCACCGTCTCCAAAACAATGCCCCATTGTCCCTCCCGCGCCAGTGACGTCACCGGGCCAACGCTTCCGGCCTGCCAGCGGCGGTCGCCGGGGCAACCCTTTCTGCCTTTCACAGATCCCAGCAGCCCTCCCTCCAAGGCCAGAACCCGTGAGAAACCGGAACCCTGGCGTCTCCCCATCCGCGCCCTACAACCTTCCGCATTGTCCCCTAGGAAAAACCGCGCTGCACTGGGCTGCAGCTGTGAACAATGCCCGCGCCGCCCGCTGCCTTCTCCAGGCCGGAGCCGATAAAGATGCCCAGGACAACAGGGTCAGGCCGGACAGGGCCCCTCACACACACAAAGGGGGGTGCTGGAGAGATGTAAAGCGCGGGAAGACGGCGAAAAGTGAAGGGGGTGGGACCAGCGGCCCAGCAGGAGGGGTCGGGGAGGAGTTAGTTCTGTGGGCTGGGCCTTCCCTGACTCGGCCCCTGACGTTTTCTCCCTGACAGGAGCAAACACCGCTGTTCCTGGCGGCCCGAGAAGGAGCCGTGGAGGTGGCCCAGCTGCTGCTGCTGCTGGGGGCGTCCCGAGGGCTGAGAGACCACGCCGGGCTGGCACCCGCAGACATCGCCCGGCAGCGGAACCACTGGGACCTGCTGACGCTGCTGGAGGGGGCGGAGCCGCTGGACGCGCGTCACAAAGCCACGCCGGGCCGCGAGGCCGGCGCCCTCCCGCGCGCGCGCACGGCGTCAGGAAGCGTGCCCCCGCGCGGGGGCGGGGCTGCGCCGCGCAGCCGGACGCTGTCCGCCGGGGCCGGCCCACGAGGGGGCGGTGCCTGCCCGCTCGCTCGCCCAGGGTCCGTGGACTGGGCGGTGCGCAGGGGCGGGGCCCACGCGAGGTGCCGCAGCCAATCCGGAGGCGCTGCGGGCGGCCCGCCCCCGCGCGGCCGCGGGCTCTCAGCAGGCATGCGCGGACCCCGGCCCGTCCCCGAGGCGGCGCTAGGAAGGTGCGGGGTCGCGGCGGGGTGCAGAGCCACGGCCTCCCCGCAGGACTGGCCGTGTGACTGGGTGCCCCTGGGAGCCGGCGGGCCCGCCTCCTGCACGCCGACTCAGCCTCTTTGCCTGACTCCGTCGCCGGAGCAGGGATCCCCTCAAGTGGTCTGCTCCGTGCCCCTGGACACGGGAGGAGAGAATCCGAAATAGAAGGCTGCGAGGGGGACCGGGACTCAAAAGATGACCACCCATTACATGTCAGGCAGCCTGACTCTAAAATCGAGCCCCCAAAGCGAGACGTCACCCTGTGCCCCCACTGCCCTCAAATGGAGGACAGATATTTATTATTGAGCACCTGCCATGTGCCAGGTGCTGTGTAGAGGCTGTCCCTTGGCCAGGGGCCACTCCAGCTGATAACTCCTTATATTCCCCAACAAAGAAACTACTGCAGAGATGAAATCACTCTTCCAGCCAAAGCTATCTATTTAAGAACCCCAAATTTGTCCGCAAAAATAAATAAAGGCTCATTTAAAGTGTTTCGTTTTTTGAAGGGGTTGGAAAATAGAAGGGCAAAATAAAACAGGAGTGCCCACAGTTTTCAGAATTGAGGTACAGGATTTCGATGGGGTCATGAGGAAAAATAAGTTTGTTAATTTAGGGCCTCATCTGGAAAAATTCTGCTAGTTCAGGGAGACCCCATTCAAACCATTTCCCTCATCCAAAGGCCTGTGAGATGGAGAGAGCCGTCTTAAAGTTTATCACCCTTTGACCCATCTTTAATGTTAACAGGCCTAAGACAGAGGCACAAGGCATCTTGAAAGCCAAAAATAACCAGACTCTTTGCCAGCCGCTTTATTACAATTAGTCCTCACAACTCCACGAGGTAGGTGTGACTGAAACCCCAATTTAACCTTTCAGAGACGGACACCGAGATTTTACTTGCCCAAAATTGCAGGCATGGAGTGGTAGTGCCAGTTCTCATCACATTCCATGTTCTAGGTCATTCAGCTCTGAAAGCCCAAACAGCAGGTTGCCCTTCAGTGGTCCCCAGGGCCTGTTTCATGCCCTCTTTGGTGCCAATCAGCCAAAGATGGAGCCGGGGAGCTGGTCCCCTCCCTTTTCCATCTCTGAACCCTTCGTTCTTGACCAAAGAGAACCTCTCCCCACTGCACTGCGTCCCTGGACTTGACTGTGAACACCTGGAGGGCAGGGACTGTTCCCTCCACGAGTTGCTGAAGGCTCATTGTGTGTCGGAACCCTGTTCGGGGGTATGTGCATTTCTTTGAAAGCCTGGGTCTGGACCCTCTGCTTCCCATGGAACCAGGTTCCTCCCTGTCCCAGAAGGCCTGTCAGGGAAGTTAGAGCAAGCCAGTTCCTGCATCAGGGTCGCTCTCAAGGAGTGAAGGGAACAGGCTTGGGGGGGGGGGGAGATTCTGGGGAGTGAAACCACTTCCTGTGTAACTAGTTCCTGTGTTGACAGAAAAAAAATGAAAGGGGGGTGGAGGAGGAGAGCCAGTTTGGAGGGCTACTGAGGCTCTGGAGAAGGGAGGTCCAGGAGTCCTCCTCCACCAAGAGCTCCAGGACAAGCCCTGTGGCTGGAGAAGTTTCTCGTGGCCTCTGTGCTCCCCTGGGGAGAGGTCAAAAGAGCTGTTTGGGTGGGAAGAGAATGGAGGAAGTTGACAGGGATGGGCGGGGCCCATGGGGGGGGGCTGACCAGGAACCCAGCTTCCTGCTCAGTACCCAGACATCCAGCCCCCAGTTCACCCCCACCCCTTACAGCCCCCACTCCCTTCAGGCACCCTAGGTTCCTGCCCTTTTCCCAAATACCAGCCACCCCTCCCCCATCCGTTTCTCCCCTCCAGGGGATGGAGGCTGAGAGACCCCAGGAGGAACCGGATGGTGAGCAGGTGAGCTGGGCACCAGGCGGGGGGTGGGGGTGGGGGGGGAGGCTGACCCCAGGAGTGGAGGGAAGACCCAGGACTGAGCCCCAGTGTCCGCTGGCCGACAGGGGCTCTGTCCAAGCCTAAGCAAAGGGGCGAGAACAGAGGTACAGGGAGAAACTGGCCCCGGTCTGAAGCTTATCCCACTCCCTCCCTACTTCCGGACATCTCTTGGCATCAGGACTCCCCCCAGGATGAACAGGGCTGGCCCCCTCTGAACTCCACCCCTCGGCCTTGGCGGTCTGCTCCTCCATCTCCCCCTCCTCCAGGGACCCGCCTCACAGGTACCCCTGGACCCTGCCGCCCCCAACACCTTGACTACATTCCCAAAGCCCACTTCATGCTGGGAACTCTCCCACTCTCCTCTGCTCTAACCCCAAGTCTCTAACCCCTCACCCTGTCCTCACCTGCACCCTGTCCTCTCTCTGCTGGCTTCTCTGGGTCTGAGCCGTCCCGCTCCTTTCCCCAGCCCTGGGGCCCCGCTCGGCCTCCCTGCTCTCCCTGCAGACCGAGCTCCTTCTGGACCTGGTGGCTGAGGCTCAGTCCCGCCGCCTGGAGGAGCAGAGGGCAACCTTCCAGGCCCGCCAGAAGCCCCCAAGTGCAGCTCTCAGCCCAGCAGCCCGGCCTCTGGAGGACCGAGAGCAGCTCTACAGCACCATCCTCAGTCACCAGGTGAGGACCTCTCCACACCCGGGGTGGTGGGGGGCGAGAGTCGAGCCTGTTAGTCCTTGCATTTTCTTTTGGGCATTACTCCTTCTCTCCCTTGCTCTCTGCCCCACTCCACTGCCAGACACCAGTTCCTCCACTGCAACCATAGTTTCCTCTGCCACCCACCCCCATACCAACCTGCACTGCCATTAAGGAACACCTCATCTTCACACCTCCCCAATGCACCCTCTTTCCCACTCCTCCAGTGCCAGCGAATGGAAGCCCAGCGGTCAGAGCCTCCTCTCCCTCCTGGGGGACATGAGCTGCTGGAGTTGCTGCTCAGAGTTCAAGGTGGTGGTCGGATGGAGGAGCAAAGGTCCCGGCCACCCACACACACCTGCTGAGGCTCAAGCCCGTCATAAGCCTGTGTTCCCTCTTGGGGCACAAAGCTGGACACCCTGCTTGGTGGAGGTTACCAGAGACTGGAAGACCCCGCAGCAAAAACCTCTGTTGGTTGTGCTCATCACCATCCCTGGGGACCAGAGGGGATTAAAGTCCTCAGACCCTGGGACTAGGAAAGGCAGATGGGCCTCCAGCTCCCTCCCCAAGTGCAAGAAGTAAGGCAGGAAGTAAGCCAGAGGAGGCCAGTGGCTAGGAGCAGGTGTCCAACCACCAGCCGCAGTTAAGCTACCAGGTATGGCTGTGGGCTTAGACCACCTCCCACAGAAAGGCGCATCTCCCAGAATTGTGCCCTGTGCTGGCTCGGCTCCCTCTATCCAGGCAAGGGGAAAGGGAGCAGGGTGGACGTGCTGAATAGAGACCCCGTCCACCACCCTCTTCCCCAGGCCTAGGTGAACCCTCGGCCCTGCACCCGCTCCCCTACCGCGGCTGTGAGACTGATGTCGGTTGTACGAATAAATGTGATTCCTCCTCTGGACTCCAATGTGATGTGTACGGGGGTGGGCGGGGGTAGAGGGTGGCAAGGTGAGGCCAGAGGCCGCCTCTCTCTCCTGTCTGGCCAGAGGCCAGCTCCCCTCCCTGGCTGCTTAATTACTGGCTCATTAAGCAGCGGCTGGAGACCTTCCTAATTATCTCCCCCAGCCCCCTCCCCTGCTTTTAATTAAGTAGAACAGGGAGGGGAGTCATTAGAACAAGAAATATGAACTGAGCGGGCTGTGAACCCAAGCTTTGCGCGGCCCGAGCTCTCATCACGCAGACCCCGGCCTCGGAACCCAGCAGCGAGCCCCCCCATCCCCCGCACGCCCCTCGGGGGCCTGGTCGCAAGGCTGTGCTCCCGGTGGCCCAGTCGCCTCCCCTCCTCCACTCGGTCTCAGTTCCTCTGTTTCTGCGCGTCTCTCTCCGCCCCCTGCTCCTCCCCGTTCCTCCTCTCTTCTCCCCTCCTCTTCCTCCCTAGTTCCCCTCCCCCAGCCTCCCTCCCTCGCTCCCCCCCTTCTCCCTCCTCCCTCCTCCCTCTCTCGCACACACACCCCCGCTTGGGCCTCCTCTCTCTCTCCGGCTCCATTTTCTCCGCCGCCGGGGGCCGGGGTCTCCTGTGGGGGGCCCGGCCGGTACCCCAGGTCTCCCTTTAGTGCCGGGGTGAACCCCCGGGGAGCTGGGAGCAGGGGAGACGGGCGGGGGTAGGGGCGGAGGGAGCAGCGGCCCCAGCGAGTTTGGGGGGGGAAGTAACCAGGCGGGGGGAGGGGCGGAGCAGGGAGGGGGCCTCAGGGCCCCCCCCCAGCTATGGACGAGCGGCTGCTGGGGCCGCCCCCTCCGGGCGGGGGCCGCGGGGGCCTGGGATTGGTGGGTGGGGAGCCTGGGGGCCCAGGCGAGCCTCCCGGCGGCGGAGACCCCGGTGGGGGTAGCGGGGGGGTCCCGGGAGGCCGAGGGAAGCAAGACATCGGGGACATTCTGCAGCAGATAATGACCATCACCGACCAGAGCCTGGACGAGGCCCAGGCCAAGTGAGTGCCCCCACCCCGGGACCCCACACAGACCCGGCAGGACCCGGTTCACACGCTCTTAATCTTGGGGAGCCCCCGCCCACCCCAGTCTAGGGTCTTCCCCAGGAGCCTCCAGCTCTCTTCTCCCCTTGTGCTTGGAAGCCCCAGAAAAGTGATCCTGCTCAGATCCTGCTCCCCTCAGCTCCCGAGACCTCCACAGAGGGAACCCCGAGTTCCCTCCTAACCTTTTGGTGACCCCTACCCACCCCTGGAATGGTCCCCTGTCCAGAGCCCCCTTCTGGTTCGCTGACTTGGGAAACTGTCCTTAGGCTGTGCTGCCTTCTGTCCTAACTCTCCACCCAGCCCACCCCCATTCCCCCTAGACCTGGGGCCTTCCACATCCCTCCCAGGAGCTACCCGCCCCATGCTGCCAAAGGTTCGCACTCCCCCCCTAACCCTGCTCACCCAGACACTGGGTGCCCAGCTCCCACCTGCCCAACCCCTAGGAGCACTCCTCTCTTAGCTCCACACCCCCAGCCCCTCTCGGCCACTGCAAACTTTGACTTTTCTCCATCCACCCCAGCCTGCCTCTCTCACCCTCTGAAGTCACCCTGTTCCTCCAGGCACCCCATTCCTTTAGTAGATCACCCCCTCATTGCCCTCAGCCCACCCTTGCACCTCCTGCCGGCTGCCTGCATCTTCCTGAGCAGAGTAGCTTCCTTCCTGGGGGGAGTTCATCTTTCCCCAGAGCCGCCCCTACTCCATTCCAGCCCCAATTTTGCTTCCTCCCAGCCTGCAGTAGCCCCTGCCTCCTCATCCCCAGGCTCCCTCCTTGGCCTTCCTAGTAAGACTCCAGCTTTGTTTCTCTAGCTCCTCACCTCTCTCTCCCCTGCTCCTACCAAGGAAACACGCCCTAAACTGCCACCGAATGAAACCTGCTCTCTTTAGCGTCCTGTGTGAAATCAAGGAGAAAACCGGTATGTGAGTCCCCCTCTGATGGTGCACCTCTGAAGGCAAGACCCCGTTCAGTGCAGAATAAAGAGTCTGACAATGTGGGGTCCTGAGCCAAGTGGGGAGTGGGAGGTTGCCAAGAGGCCCCAGGGAGGCACCGAAGTCTCCAGGAGGACTGAGTGTTGGGCGTGAGGTCCCCAGGTCCCTAAGCCCACTCACCTGCATGCTAGGCCTCAGCATCCGAAGCTCCCAAGAGGAGGAGCCGGTGGATCCACAGCTGATGCGCTTGGACAACATGCTTCTGGCAGAGGGTGTGGCTGGGCCCGAGAAAGGGGGGGGCTCAGCAGCAGCAGCTGCAGCCGCTGCAGCCTCTGGGGGCGGCGTGTCACCTGACAACTCCATCGAACACTCGGACTATCGCAGCAAACTAGCCCAGATCCGCCACATCTACCACTCGGAGCTGGAGAAGTATGAGCAGGTGAGCAGAGAGGACTGGGGTAGTGGGCAGAAGAGGTCCTGGAGCCTGGGGTTGCAGGGGGTAGGGAGGGCCCCAAGGCCAGAAGACTCCCCCTCACCTGCCGGACACCTCCCGACAGGCATGCAATGAGTTCACAACCCATGTCATGAACCTGCTGAGGGAGCAGAGCCGCACGCGGCCCGTGGCGCCCAAGGAGATGGAGCGCATGGTGAGCATCATCCACCGCAAGTTCAGCGCCATCCAGATGCAGCTGAAGCAGAGCACCTGCGAGGCCGTCATGATCCTGCGCTCCCGCTTCCTGGATGCCAGGTGGGCCCTGCCCCGGGCTGCATCTGTCCACTCGGAGAACCGAAGGCTGCGTGGACGCCCATGCCGGCACACCGAGGTCCTCCTCATCATTCTTCTTCTCGTGCAGACGGAAGCGCCGTAACTTCAGCAAACAGGCCACGGAGGTCCTCAATGAGTATTTCTACTCACACCTGAGTAACCCGTATCCTAGCGAGGAGGCCAAGGAGGAGCTTGCGAAGAAGTGCGGCATCACTGTCTCTCAGGTCTTGCAGGGTGTGGAGGCAGGAGTTCTCAAGCAAAAACCTCTCTGGTCCTCCTTGGGGACCTCATAGGAACAGGTTTCCACTTTATCTCCCCCATTCCTTTCTGTCCAACACCACACAGGTCTCCAACTGGTTTGGCAACAAGCGGATTCGTTATAAGAAAAATATTGGAAAGTTCCAAGAGGAAGCGAACATTTATGCAGTCAAGACTGCTGTGTCTGTCACCCAGGGAGGCCACAGCCGCACCAGTTCCCCGACACCCCCTTCTTCTGCAGGTAAGAGTTGGCTGTCACCCTGGCTGGGGTGCACGCTTCCTGCTTTTGTTCCCACTTTTATCTGGGCAGGATCATAACAGAGATCTTTGTGCTTGAGCGGGAGCAAGCTGATAAGAAGCCGAGATGTCTGGGGACAGAGGTCGTCAAGCCATGTCCTTCTAGCAGAGGCTCAGAACTAACCTGTTCTTTGGGAGTGTTGACATGTTGCTTTGTGGATAATTTGTGTCCAGTGGTGCATTCCCACAGAGGGCTTTTGGAAACAAAGTTGTGGTTCATCTGTTTTCTTCCCTGATTTCTCCTCTGCTACCCCAAGGCTCTGGCGGCTCTTTCAATCTCTCAGGATCCGGAGACATGTTTCTGGGGATGCCTGGGCTCAATGGAGATTCCTACGCTGCTTCCCAGGTCAGCTGGCCAGTCTTCTCTGGAGCATGACTTTCCCAGGATCCACTTTGACCTCAGCTTCTCTTCACTGTCCTGCCTTCCTCTACTTCCTGCAGGTGGAATCACTCCGACACTCCATGGGGCCTGGGGGCTACGGGGACAACCTCGGGGGAGGCCAGATGTATAGTCCTCGGGAGATGAGGGTGAGTGGGTCCTGGAGTACCCCCACCCACCCCACAACCCTCACCAGGGGTGGGGTGGGGGAGCCTTCTGCCTAGAAGTGTGGTCCTCACATGGGGCATCCCATGACCCTGTTCAACTGTCTTTCCAGGCCAATGGCGGCTGGCAGGAGGCTGTGACCCCATCCTCAGTGACATCCCCAACAGAGGGACCAGGGAGTGTCCACTCTGACACCTCCAACTGATCTCGCCCCTCAGGGTCACGGGGTAGGGGCTGTCACAAGGCAACTCTTGAAGACGACTTGGGCATCCAGAGGACGAACCCCAAATACGGGAGAAGCACAAGACGGAGAAGGGCAGACGGGCTCGGGCCCTCCCATCTAGACGCTCAGTGCTGGGGCTGCTGACTACGTGGCAGGGAGAACGGGGCCCTGAGGGGAAAGTGGGGTCTGTCTCCCCATTTTTCCTTTTTCTCTCCCCCTCTCCTACACAGAAACCTATTTTTCAGACTTCTTGGCTCCTCCCTCCTCTCCTCTCATATACCCACATTGAACTATTCTGTTTCTCTGGACACCCTCACCCCTCCCACACACACGCACACTTTCCCTTCCCCACCCTACTTATATGCTCTGGAATCTGTGGAGACGCCAGCCCTGCCCAACCAGAGATGCCAAAAATGGGGACACGCCTGGACAGAGGACATGGGCCACGCCCCCCGTGCATCCCCGCCCCTCCAGACGGCTTTATTACCTCATACGCAGCTCATCTTAAACCAATAGAATCGCTCGGTGGACGAGAGTGTCTGACTCAGATATCTACCTCGGAGGGAGTTTCTGCTACTTTAGGAAATTGTTGACTGGGCTTTGTGGTTGAACTTTTTTTTTCTTCACAGAAAGTAAAAGAAGCCCTGGGATCCATTTGTAATTTTGGGGGGTTTGTTTTTTTTTTTTGGCTTGTTGGTGTTGTTGGTTCTTAATTTTTAACTTAGTTTGAGGGAATTAGTTTTTTATATATAAATATATATAAGATATATATTTCTTTTTTTTTTATGTCTTGTTTTCTCCCACGTTAGGGAAGTCCAAGGGGTCTTGGCAAGAGAAAGGGGAACAGGTGGAACTGGTGAAGGTGCCTCCAGGCCTGTCCATCAGGAAGGCATTTGCTGGGTACCAAGCCGTTCCCCAGGTCACCATGGTGCTGGCCCTGCCGGCTGCCGTAGAGCCTCTTAGCCCATCACCCCTGGGGGAGGTCTGGATTTCAAGACATTTGAAAATGCCACCTTCCCCTCAGACACGTCTTTGGGATTTTTTTTTAAACTGTTTGCAAACTGGAGGGGAACAAATGGGGAAGGGGTTATTGCCAAATATGTTAAGTATGGGTTGGGGTGCTTACATGTATCTCCCTCAGTTTCCCCCAGAAATGTATCCTTTTTTTCTCACACCAAAATTCAGGGGGTGGGGAGAGGAGAGAGGTTGCAAAAAGCCAGGTATGGGGGAAGTGGAACCTACACTATCCCGTCCTTGCCCTGGACCCTACCATGTGATCCCCTCAAGCATCCTCAGGATTTTACAGAACTGACAGTGGGGAACCTTTCCGGCAAAGAACCGGGCAGGACTTGGGGACAGGCTGGGGGTGTGATGGGTTGGGGGGCGGGAAGCACGGGCTGGGGCAGTTCTCTCCTCACTTGTAAACTTGTAGTTTCACAGAAAAAAAAAAAAAAAAACACGCAGTTTTAAATAAAGAAACTTCTTTTTTCCCTGGGTTTAGTTGAGAATTTTTTTTTCCAAAAACATGAAAAACCCCAGAAAAAGAAAAAAAAAATTTTCTCACCCAAACAACTTTGTTCCTAATCGCCTCATCTTGCCCTCATTAGCAGAACCCCAAGTCCATCCTGGGAACAACCAGCCTGCCCCCTGGTGGGGCTCTAGTTGGCCACAAGGCATATTGATGGAATATAGTGGTGGGGGTTTCTAAGAGAAGGAGACCCTAGTAGGTGCCCGCCCTGCCCCCCAGGGAAGTGACTGTGCCCAGAGGCTGGCAGTGCCTGGGGGTGGGGTGACCATTCTTTCTCTCAGTACCTGAAGGACTCTTGTCTAAGAGGCATGAATTCCTAGCATTCCCTGTGAGAGCACTACATGGGGAAATGGGGGCAGGGGAGAAGGAGCAAGCCCCACCTAGGGGGTGGCCTTGACAGTGAAAGCCACAGTCACAGTCCGGAGCCTGGGGAGGCAACAGGATGGCAGCAGGGGCAGCAGCTGGAGCCTGGGTGCTGGTGCTGAGTCTATGGGGTGAGCCCCTCTCCCTGTCTCACCAACCCTCTCCCTTCCTCCCCACAATCTTCCCAGTACTCGCCTGGTGCCTGGGCATTGCCCAAGCTGCCATGTTCTAATTGCATTAGTCCCCCCCAGTTTCCTATGGTGCTGTCTCCCAGGGGTAGTGGTAGGCGGTCAGAACATCACAGCCCGTATTGGGGAGCCGCTGGTGCTGAAATGTAAGGGGGCCCTTAAAAAGCCGCCCCAGCAGCTGGAATGGAAACTGGTAAGCAGGGCTTGGCTTGGCAGAGGGGAGTGGTGGCTTACCTGTCCCGCCAGGCCTTTCCTAGAAGACCTGGCCCTCCTTACACCCATCTTCTGCTCTCCATCTCCAGAACACAGGCCGGACAGAAGCCTGGAAAGTCCTGTCTCCCCAGGGAGGCTCATGGGACAGCGTGGCTCGCATCCTCCCCAACGGTTCCCTCCTCCTGCCGTCTGTGGGGATCCAGGACGAGGGCACTTTCCGGTGCCGGACAACGAACAGGAACGGAAAGGAGACTAAGTCCAACTACCGAGTCCGCGTCTACCGTAAGGGTCCCAGGGCCTTGGTTCTTCAACCTCAGCTCTTGGCCCTGTGGTTTGTGAGGAGCTCTGACTTGGCACTGCCCCATTCTCACCCGCCGGCAGAGCACGTGAGAACCCTCAAAGCTACAGCCTCTGAGGGGACTTTTCCTTCCCGCAGAGATTCCTGGGAAGCCAGAAATCATGGATCCTGCCTCTGAACTCAGAGCTGGCGTCCCCAGTAAGGTACAAGAAAAAGGGTACAAAGTGTCCTGTGAGAGGGGAACTTGGCTAGCGCAGGAGTGGCCGTCCACGTTTCATTTTCAGAGAATGACATGGACATTGTCTCCCTAGGTAGGGACATGTGTGTCCGAGGGAGGCTATCCTGCAGGGACTCTCAGCTGGCACATGGATGGGAAACCCCTGATACCTGACGGGAAAGGTGAGTCCTGGGGTGCTGCCCTCCCACCTGCCTCTTCCTCTCCCTCTTTCTCAAAGCTGCCCCAGGGATATCTTATCTGGTCTTCCTCCTTCCACAGAAGTGTCTGTGAAGGAGGAAACCAGGAGGCACCCCGACACAGGGCTCTTCACACTGCAGTCAGAATTGCTGGTGACTCCAGCCGGGGGGGCAGGGCCGCACCCCACCTTCTCCTGTAGCTTCAGCCCTAGTCTGCCCCGCCGCCGGGCCATGCACACAGCTCCCATCCAGCCCAGTGTCTGGGGTGAGCCAGTCTGAAGTATGGTGTTCTTGGGGGGGGGGGTGGGAGATGTCAAGCCCACAGCCACTGGAGCACTTGTACTTCGTGCCCCTACCCATTCCAGAGCCTGGGCCCCTGGAGGTCCACTTGCTGGTGGAGCCAGAAGGTGGGACAGTAACTCCTGGGGGGACTGTGACGCTGACCTGCAAAGCCCCTGCCCACTCCCCTCCTCAGATCCACTGGATGAAGGATGTGAGTGATCTGCCAAGGCTGGGTGGCAGAGAACCGGGAAGTGGGTGCTGGGCTCCTGGAGGGCAGGGCAGGCAAGGAGTCCATGAGGGAAGACGGGCCATTTGGTGAGTGTGAGCCACAGCTTGGTGACAAGTCTCTTACCACCCCTCCTCTGCTAGGGCATGCGCCTGGCCCTGCCGCCCAGCCCTGTGCTGCTGCTCCCTGAGGTGGGGCCTCAGGATGAGGGCATCTACAGCTGCGTGGTCACCCAGCCTAACCAAGGGCCCAGGGAAAGCCCCCCAGTCAGCATCAGCCTCGGTGAGACCCAGCTCCTCCTTCAGCCGTGTCCCAGGGAGCCTGTGGCTGGGAAGGACAGCACAGTGTGCAGCTCCCTGCCCCATTCCAACATGATCCCCTGGGGCCACTCCAGCCCTCCCACACCCAGGCCGCCTATGCCCCACCCAGATAGCACTGAGAGCAGCCCAGCCTCTCCCTTTGGAATGAAAGACTCCACTGGGACTCCCACCCAACACAAGCCTTCCATTCTCACTCATTCCAACTTTGTTTTCCAGACACAGGCGAGGAAGAGCAGACCCCAGGTAAGGCGCTGGAGAATCAGCGAGAAGCAGGCGGCCTCCACCAGTGGGACTGGAGCACGGCTCACAGGCAGGGAGTCGTGAGCAGTGAAGACTCTTCCCTGATTGTCCCCATCTCCCTACAGGCCCTGAGGGAGGGTCAGGGCTGGGAACACTGGCTCTGGCCCTGGGGATCCTGGGAGGCCTGAGCATAGCCGCCCTGCTGGTTGGCGTCATCCTGTGGCGAAGGCGCCAACGCCAAGGAGAGGAGAGGTTAGTGGGGTAAGGCAGACCCCTGGGGCCTGGCCCTTCCACGCAGCAAGTGAGGCAGGTGAAGTGGCCTGGTGGAGGGTTGGGAAGCAAGTGCAGAATTCTTCCCTCTCTTCTTCCTCAGGAAAGTCCCAGAAAACCAGGAGGACGAGGAGGAGCGCACGGAGCTGAACCAGTCGGAGGAACCCGAGGCAATGGAAGGCGGTGTGGGAGGGTCCTGAGGGGCAGGGCCGGCCCCCCAGTCCCTCAGCCCCCTGCCCTATGCCCTGCACCGGTGCTGACATTAGACCAGTTCTTCCCAGTACAATTCCCTCCCACTCCCTCACCACAGCCCTCCTCCCCACGTAAACAGTGACAAGTAAAGAAACAAACACACATTGGCGCATATGTGTTTGTGTTTGTGTGAGATGTCACCTCTAACACCCTCAGGGAGAGGGTGACACTGCCGCCCTCCTCCACACCAAACATCTACTCCAGTGGGATAAAAGAGGGGGGAGAAGAAAGGGAGGACAGAATCAGGCAGAGTTCCCGTTGATCCACTTCACTTTTTTATTGAATGTGTATTAAAGGAGGTAGTGAGGGGGGAGGAAGCACGTGGAGTCGGAACTCATATTAGACATTGGAGGGAGAATTAAATTAAACCCACAGGAGAGGACGGGATTGCCCAAGGGAGCCTTGTCCACCTTCAACATCAAATCAAGAAATCTGGGGTGGGGGAGAGATTAAAGGACTAAGAGGGGGAACACTCTGTAGTCTGCCTTCCTGCTCCAGGGGTCAGGCCTCCTCCAGCGAGTAGCTCAGAGCGGCCCAGCTTTCCCACCCCACACCCGTGTCACCCCTAACTACCCCCATGGGCCAGGGATGGCCTAACGACAGAAATGGAGGGCTCACAGAGGGGTCCAGGAGGAAGGAAGGGTCGACAGAGACCCCCAATACTGATTCTCCTCTGGCTGGAGGTGGGCAGGAAGGAGGATCCAGCTCAAATACTGAGCAACCAGAAAAAGAAAAAGATGGCGAGAAACAGGAAGAGGGAGTCCTGCCAGCTGGAGGCCGGGTGCCCCTGGCCCAAATCCACACCTGTGGGAGAGATGAATGCTGAGGGGGCTGCTCCCCACTCCCAGGGGGCTCCCTAGCAGGGGCAGAGGGAGGACGCTTACCTGCACCCCGGCGGAAAGGGTCGTGGGTGTTGAAGACAGTGGTGAAAAAGCCAAAGGGAAAAGCACCAACACCGAATGAGAAGTGGAAGCCCCCGGTGTCCCCAAATGGCTGGAACCCCTGCACAGCAAGAGTAAGTCAGAGGGCTAGGGGCCACATCCCAGCAAGGAGGGGCCACAAGTGGCCACCCAGACTCACCCCTCTGCTCTCTGGGGCTGGTCGCTGGCCCTGGGGGCGAGGTGGTGTTTTCAACCTGAGCAAGGGATGAGAGACAGTCAGCGGGTCATCTCTCCCTCCTCTTCCTCACCCTCCTTCCAGCCCTTCGCTCTCTCACCGGGGATCCTGGGGCTTCTGGCTTCCTCGCCCGTACAGTGGGACTACGGACTCTCTGCTGATCCCAGCCTTACACACCGGACACTCCTGCCGTTCTGGCCGGGTCTCCAGCCACTGCAGCGAGAACAGCAAGCAGTTTCCAGAGCTGGAGGGTCTCCAGCTCCTCAGACGCCCCCAAACCCCTCCCCTCTTCATCTTCTCTGAGTACGCACCTGGTGAAGGCAGGGCCAGCTGGATGGAAGGAGGAGAGAACAAAGGAAACGGGTTAAATGGGCTGCGAAAAAAGAGGGGCAGATCCTAGACCTCACAGAAGCCCACCTCGAGCCTCCTCCCGGGCATGACTTGGTCTCCTTGCATGTTTTCTACCACCCCAACCATGACCGTTAGCCATCCTGCCTCTTCCGTCTTCCAGCACATCCTCAACATACTCACCTCTCCTTTCCCAACACATACACAGGCTCTCATTCCCTCCCTTCCCTGTCGTTCAGTGTAACTTCCAATCCTCTTCATCCCTCCCACCAGCTTTCCTCTGTCAACCCTAACTCCACAGCCCCAAGCCAAACTCCACGGGCTAACACTCCCGCCCTTACTCCTTGACCTCTCACTCAGCAAAGGCCCTTTGACCTCTCAAGCCTGCTCCTCCACAGCGCCCCAGTCTCCCTCCCCCAGCTGTCACCTGAATGTGATCACATAATCCCGGGGTCTCCTCCACCGGACTGATGCGCGCCTCCCTTACCCTCCGTCCACCTGGACAGCTAGGAACCCTGGGGTAAGGCGGCTCCCAATCACCTGCAGGAACGTGCAGCGGCCCGCACTCCCCGCCCCGCTCGCTCCGAACACAGTCCACTCCCCAGTTCCAAGCCACCCCCTCCCCGCCACAGACGTGATCTTCCCACCCACACCTCCCAGGAAAGACCACAGCTCCACTTCGGGTCTCCCCACGGGGGCACGCCCTCCGCTTATCTACAGGACTGCAGGGGTCCCCGCTCCCAGCCTCCCCCTGCCCTCACCCATTCTTACCAGTACAGGTGGCCGCACACACTGACCACGGCTTCCCGAGCAGTCTCCAGACATATGTTACATTCGAAGGTCGCGCCCGCCCCGCCTCGCTCGCGGTTTGGCCCTTCGGGGCCCCCGTCCTCCTCCTCGGCGGCTGCCATGGCGGGTTCTAGCTTCGCCCCCCGCGTACCCCTCAGATCCCCAAACACACATACACACGCCCCAACAAACGAGAAACCTCCTCCTACCCAATATCGTTGGGCCGACTTCAAGCTTTTTAAATTCCTATTGGTTGGAATGCCTGCCAATTACACGCGACTCAAAAGCAAAGATTGGCCCAAATGGTGTGGGCGGTAAAAGATTTGCTCGGCCCTGCCCCCGCACGGTGATCATTGGCTGATATAATCACAGTCAAGGTACAGCGAAAGGAATTGGTAAGAACTCGCCCGGCAACGGAGAACGTTATTCGCCGGAGTAGCCGCCAGTCAAAGCCAAAGCTCAGAAACAATTGGCTCAGATCTATACAGACCCCGCCCACCACAAGCCGCTATCTTCCCTTCACTTCCTCTTTCAGAGAATGTCCGGATTCCTATTGGACTTTGGAGCGTGTGGTTCCAGAGCCGGTGATTGGCTGGAACTCGACGGAAAATGGTGGCAAGGTAAAAATGCGTCTGCGCAGCACGCGCGGGCAGGTTGGCCAATCCTATGAGAGTTGACTCTCTTTGCGTCCCAACTCCTATCA